>NC_025691.1:765756-785679 GCF_000633955.1 Camelina sativa
AAGCTTTTTTTTTTTTTTTTCTCTCGTGCGTCGATTTGTAATAATAATTTATAGTTTTATTCCGTCACGAAATATACCGAAGAATTAAATTTGTATCTATTTGTTTGGACTTTGGAGTAGAAAGATTCATTCACTTAGCAAATGTCTAAATCTGTATTTATTTATCTGTATTGATTTTTTTATTTCTTACAGATTTGAGTATTTAATATTTTTAGATTTTGATAATGGAGATTGACATTTTTAATCCCTGCATAGATCCTATATGGAGTATATATATATTTTGTCGTTAGCTATTATTTGGAAAAGCAAGATACTGTTTGACTAATTTGTGGCTAATTTATACAATTTCTGAGCAATTTTGTGTACAGTTATTTGGCATGTACATAATATATTAATGCTTAAATCCTTATAATATTACGCTGTAATAATGGTGGCAAGTGCATGTTTGTGGGCTAAAAAAACTTCTTCTTCCTCTTTTAGCGTGTTCTCTAGATTTTTGTTCTGAAAAAAACATTCTCAATTAAATACGTAAAAATAGATTAGTTACGTTTGCTAGATTTATTCGTGCCCTTCTGTCGGTCTGACGTGGCCGTCTCTTATTAAAGTGGTCCCCATTCTGGCCTTTTTTTTGTTAATGGGATTTTTCATCAAATTAAAATATATGGACGAAAAATGTTTTGGGTATGGGCCTTACAAACCCAATAAATTTATTGGAGATTTTTTTTTTTTGTTTTTGTTTTTGACATCAATTGATTGGAGGTTTTAAGGTTGCTAATTATAATTTTATATTATATATATTAAATGAAAATTAACTAATTTATTTTTTCCCCTAATTTTTGGTTATTATTTACAAAATATGTTTCAACGGACTAAACCCATATCTATGATCTTTTTTTTTGATATGCGAATAATAATATTAGAACACACAAAAAAACAATTTTACCACTAACTTCTAAGAAAATCAATATGTTAAATTATTACACTTTTATATTGGAATGCGCCTACTAGAAACTTTCAGCACAGTGTTACACTGAATTACGTTAGATTTACAATTGATGATTTTTTATGTTTTATTTTTACGGGATCTGAAGAAATTATAACCCGACATAATAAAATGAACACATGATCCATGTCAATAATATGTCGCTAACCTAACTTCTTGGTTTTTAGGCTTTTAAACCTTTTTCTATTATAATAAAGAGTGCTCTCTGAATCAGCTAAACATTCGTTCGTTTGTATTATTTTATATGCAGATTTGATTCATTTTTATGGCGGATGATAATCATTTTTGATTTAATTTGGTTAACATACAACTAGTTGTGATTTACAATCAAAATAGTTTTAGACTAATTTTTCCTGCTATAAAAGAAAATTAAACTTGTTTTTTTCATGATCAAACATTTTTTGTTGCATGATACTTGACCTTTTTTGTGTTCTGTCTACACTTGACATTTCAGAATATGCGACTGTTCACCTTTATTTTTACCCTTAGTGTTTGCATTATTTATAGAAAATCAAAATGACAAAGAAAATTATACGAATGTATACAATAGATAATAGTATGTGCTAAACACATCATCTTATTATTTGCCTTTCATCACCATATAAACAACATGGACATGGTGGATCATTATCATAATCGCCAAGTCACCTTCAACAATCATGCTTTCTGAAAATCATTTCATATTAAAATAGAGACAAGCCAATGTAAACAGAAACAAAAATAGAGACAAAACCAAAAACATTAAAATAAATTATCGTATGCTTTCCAAACGATATAGATAATAGACCAGTGTTGAAACTCATTTCATTATTGTCTACTAACGTATCAGATACATTTCTATTTAACTAAAAAAGGTTGATGATAATTGGCAAAGACCATAACAGATTAAGATGTTAACCAAATCGCCCGTAGGGCCCGGCCTGCTTCTCGCCATAGTTATTGGCTGAGAACATAGAGCGGGGAAAGTGATTAGGTATCTGAGCTTGAGGATTCATTATTAAAAAAGACAAAATCCATTATTATTTTTCGAATTGTGTATAAATACAGCAACTCCTTCACATTGATCATAAGCTCTCTCACACACACCTTTCATTAAGTATTCTCTCTTCGTAATTCTCGTTAATATCTTCTTTCTCGCTAAAATTAGAAAAATGGATGGATTTGGAGCCAAGTACGAGTGCTTGTTCTTTGGTAACACACACATAAACACATCATCTTCAACGTTTTTTTTTTGGTTTTTCTCTATGCAATTTCTGAAAGGTAATTCATCAAAAACGTTTTGTTCTTTAATTTGCTGTTGTTGTTGCAGATCTGGACGATACTTTATACCCTTTGAGCATCGGAATCAACCTAGCTTGCCGAAACAACATCCAAGGTAAAGAGAATAACGTTTCAAGATCGAATGTTGCTTAATTATTAACGACTCAAGTTCTTATTTTGTTTGCTCTCTCTTTGTTATTTTGCAGAGTTCATGCTTAACCAACTCGAAATTGAAGAGAGTGAAGTTCCAAAGATGTGTTTGGATCTTTACAAAGAATATGGAACCACCATGGCTGGTCTCAAGGTAAGCGATTTCAAAATTCTTGATCCTAAACATACCAAAGTTGTTCTTTATACCGAACAACATAGGCGTGTTTGTACAGGTTCTTGGTTACGAGTTTGACAATGATGAGTTCCATGAATATGTCCATGGAAGACTTCCATACGAGAAACTTAAACCTGATCCAGTTCTCCGTAACCTTCTTCTCTCTATGCCTCACCGTAAAATCGTAAGTTTCTTCGAGCTTGTTCTTGTTCCTCATAATTCTCCACTGACTCCTTTTTCTCATTCTCTGTTTTAATATTTCCCATCAGATCTTTACTAACGCAGACAAATCTCATGCAACACGAGCACTTACCAGATTGGGTCTAGAGGATTGCTTCGAAGGAATCATTTGTTTCGAAACATTAAACCCTTCCTCTGACTCAAAGACTCAAATCCTCTGTAAACCTTCTGTTGAAGCCTTTAAAGCCGCAATTCGCATCGCAGACATTGTTGATCCACGCAAAACGGTAATATATATAAGTCACTAGGATGTTTCAGAGTTTTCAGTTACCAAACTCAAAAGTCTGTATATTTTTTTTGTTTTCAGATGTTCTTCGATGACAGTATTCGTAACATCGCCAGTGCTAAAGCAACGGGGCTAAAAACCGTGTTTGTGGGGAACTCAGTGCTAGTTCCAGGTGCAGACTATGCACTAAGCAGCATTCATAACATAAAGGAAGCAATACCTGATTTATGGGAAGACAACAAAGATGAGAAGCTGGAGCCAATTGTTCAGCAAGCCGCAGTTGCAGCCATGGTCCATGCTTAGTCTAATATGAATCCCACATCGATTAAGAGAACCTTGATTGTACTTTTTAACTCATGTATCCGAAATAAAAGAAACAAAAGATCAGAATATAAAAATCTTTGGCTTTTTGATGGTTTAAAATTCCTCAACAGTCATCATAATTGCAAAAAACAGAACAAAGATCGCAATGACAATGCACACTGGTCAAATACTGATTATAATCAAGCATCAATTGGGAGCTCGCCGCAGGCATAGATTCTACAACCTTTCTTGGGAACATCCATGGCGCGTGTCGGCTGAGACTCAAGGGTCCTCACAAGCTTCATACCTTCAATGACTTGTCCAAACACAACATGCTTGTTATCCAACCATGGAGTCTGCACAAGAAGAAGATAATCAAAGAACAAATCTTTTGTGAATAAATCTGAATCAGAAAATGTGAAGGTAAAACATATGAAAAATGAGGTGAAGAGTCACCTTGACGGTGCAAATGAAAAACTGGCTTCCATTAGTATTAGGACCAGCGTTTGCCATGCTCAAGATTCCAGGTCCAGTATGCTTCACTGCAAATACGAATAGTCAAAAAAAGCATTAACACCTCTAAGAAACACAAGACAAAACCAGAACTATTCTTTGGTTAATAATAATAATACTCACGGGTGAAGTTTTCATCTTCGAACTTGGCACCGTAAATACTAATACCTCCAGTACCCTGTGAGGCCATATTCGAAGTTGGTCCATTTAGAAAGAAACATCAAATAACAAACAGAACAGTCTTATATGTAATTTTCTCGGGGAAAAAAAAAAAAAAGAACTTACATTTCCCTCAGTGAAATCACCGCCTTGGATCATGAAATCCTTAATAATACGATGGAAAGAGGAACCCTTGTACCCGTATTTTTTCTCACCTGGAAGAAATCAATTTCCTTTTAGACAATGGTTTTGTTTATCTATATAAAGTTCCAAACTTTAATCATCTCCAAAGAGACCACCATCACAGTTGAAGGAAAAAGAAGATCTTTACCAGTACACAAGACACGGAAGTTTTCAACGGTTTTAGGGACAACATCTCCAAAGAGACCCATCACAATTCTTCCAGCAACTTCACCTCCAATTTCCACATCAAAGTAAACCTTGTTTGTCACTTTAGCTTGTGGTTCAATGACTTCTTCTTCTTCCTCCTATAAAACCAAGTTCAAACTTCAACACACATCCATAAGCAAACAGGACATTATCAATGATGACAAAATCAGGTTTTTTTGGGGAAATCTTACAGCCGCCATGGATTTAACACAAGCGGTTCTCTGCTGCTTGGTGGTCGGACAAACTCCGGAAAATTGCTTAAGCGGGAAACTTGACGCATAGTGCAATCTCGAAGAAAATGCAATTCCAGAGGAACGAGCTCCGAAGCAAACTGATTGAGGTGTTCGGTTTGCGGAAGCTAATTGCGATTTAACACCGAACCCAATCTACAAACAAAAACCAAACAAAGAGAATTAAGACCAAAAAAACCCCACAAGAACAGCGAGAATATCCGATGGGGAGATTCCGTTTCAACTCACTCCACTTAAAACCAAAAAAGTAGACGCCATTACTGGTAGAGTGAAAGAAANAAAAAAAAAAAAAAAAAAAAAAAAAAAAGCATAGACTTTTACGAAAAGTGTAGGACTAAGTAGCGAACCTGGGAAACAGAGCGAGAAGTGTGAACCATCTGCATTGTAGACGACGAAGCAGCCATTGATTTTGATAGAAGAAGTCTTTTGTTGTTGGGAGTCTCTAGTTTTTGCAGATAAGAGAGAACCGCCTCGAGCCTTGTTTTTAAGTTAGCAGATGTGGTGGCTTTGGTATCCTTAACATCTCTTACTAACTTACGCCCCCATGATTACGACAACTAGGCCTTATTTTTTATTTCTTTTAGGCCCAGCCCAACTATATATTCTCTTGGTTATTATAATTAAACCATTTTAGTGATCACTTAAAACGTCGTCCATGTTTTGAGACCGTTCATCATCACTATCAGCTCTGCTCTTACGGTTTGTGTGATTTCGATTTTATCAGATAAAAAAATTAAAGAAATTCCAGAAAATTGTTACAAAATACTTAGTTAAACACTTGTTTTACATACTTAGGTCATAAGTGAAAATTCAAGAAATTAGATTTTAGAAGATTGAGAAAAAGTTAACCTACTTGCCGCAAAATAAAAAGCCGATAAAATTAGAATTTAGAAAAAGGCCCCAAAAGTTTTGACTAAGGAAACTTTAAGCCCATTGATTTCAACATGTCAACAACACAACTCCGATTTTGATGATTAACCCCCTCCTTGTCTTCTTCTTCTTCAACCTTGTTGTCACCGGAGTTTCGAAGCAGAGCTTCAATGATTTCCTTAAAAGGTATAATCTCATCACTCTCTTTCTCTTTCTTCTTCTTCTTCTTCTTCAACTTTCTTCCGTCTTCTTTCCATTTCCCACCACCCCATTCGTACGACGGATCCATCCACGGCGGCAACACTCTCCTTCCGGCAGCAGTTGATGTCGAAGCTCCTTCCTTTTCCGAAACCCTAGATTCGATCTCTTTCGGCTGATTCGATGTCGCATCATCAGATCTCGGTGAAGTGGGAACAGAGACCATCACGATTCTTTCTTCGGAATTCGCCGGAAGAGCTGAATCCCAATCCCCCAGAATCTCTGAACTCTCTGCTTTATCTGAAGGTTTCTCCTCCTCCATTCTGACAAAAAAAAAGCTTCCGCAATTACACGAAAACCGGTGAACTGTTTTTGTAGGTTGTGTTGAAAGATGGATATAGAATGTTTTTGGGCTTTTCAACCTTTTTGGGCTTTTAAGTTGGGCCACATTTCAGATTTTGTCAGTTGATAATTTCAATTTACACAGATTATTTTTTTTACCTAACGGATGGGAACTTCGCAACTATACTCGACATTCAGCTAACAACAATACATACATTTGTTTTTAGACGATTTCCATCTATTGAATTTTATGATACCCTAAGAAAAATCATATGATGATGAAAATATGTGTAACTCAATCGACTCAATCAGCAGTTTCAGTTTTTGGATTAGGTTAGATTGAGAATATTTCATAATATTTATTATGGTGGAAAAAATATACGTCCACTTCATTCTCCATTTTTACCTTTCATTTCTTCTCTGTATATCGACTAATTATAGTAAATATAGCTCAGCTATTCTCTATTGTATTATGATTTAACAATCAAATTTAATTAGTGTGTAAATTTTGTAAAAAAATATATATATATTTTAAAATATTATACTATATAGTAGTTGAATTTTTTATTGTTGAATTAATATGAAGAAATTTAAATGTTAAAATTACATTACTTGAAAAACGATTGAACTAGTGATGCCAAACTTACGAACCAAAGGCTATGCAATGGATAGGACACCAAGCTCGGTTATTCTCCATTGTATTGCAATTTTAACACTTAAATTTCTTTTACTAATTCGACCATCTTTTAACGATATTTAAGTAAAATTTGATATTTAAGTAAAAATATCAAATTTGTAATAATGAATTTAAGTTCAAATGGAATCATTATAATAATATAAAGGTGTGTTCAACTAACCTGAATCAACTATCCAGTAGGGAGAATGAGAAAACCTGATCCTTTCTTTCGGCGCATCCAAATTCCCTAGTAGACCTGCCAATATTTCATCAGACGCGTAAATATTTGGATACATCATACATGTAGTCTTAAAAGCATATACCACAATAATAGAAACACACCAAATTAAGCTGTGTAATAAGATGACATGACATTCATTAGTCCCTACAGATTCAAATTCACACACGCATACTGATAGTCTGATAGATCATAATAATGCATACATATATCATCATCATTATTTCTCATTCAATACACGCACGAACTTACCTCAAACGAATAATGGAAACAGAATTGAATTGAAAGGATCGTTGAGGAATATGAGAGAACTAATTAAGACTTATGGGGGGTGAAAACGGCTTCTCCGGCGTAACGTCACCAGCTTTGCATGTTTGAGAGAAGAACCCAAGTCAACTACAATATAGCTCTGAACCTTCAGCTGTCCAACAGATACGATCAAAACCCGCGACGAAAAAAAGTAAAGTCCTTGACAAGACGAACTCATGCGAAAAGGATAAAGACGATGTTGTAAACAGAGTTTAGGGATGAGTGATACAAGAAAAGCTACCTCCGCCGTACATAGCTGCCGAGAACGCGGAAGGCAGAGAGCTTTTCTCTAACGGAGTTTCGTCTGAGGGTTTATTAATTAAGAACAGATCACAAGTAAATAAAGCGAAGCGGGGTTAAATAATAATAAAAAATTGAAGTTATATCTGTCGACAAAGAAAATAAAAATGGAAATTACTCTTAATTTACAAAATATTACCGTTACATACTTCCTTTACTTTAAAAAGTTACCGTTGATACTTATTGTAAAGCAAAACCAGTTATGTGTTAGTAATTAATTCCTATAAATTATAGTATAAAGTATAAACCCAGACATATAGATTAGATACATCATACATACGTCTATTTTTTGCAATGAATCAATCAAAAACAGTATAAATCTGATGAAATATGAACCCAATCCCACAAAATTATAGATATTCTGGAAACAGTTTGATCATCATCTTTAGAAGTTTTTGTTGTTTTAAAAAGGAAACACAAGATATATATATATATATATATCCATATAAATTTGATTTTACTAGTATATATATCTCAAGTTGTATCTCTCAAAGTTTGTAATCCTATCATAGGTGGTAATGGTATGAACGAAGTTGTGAACATTTTGACCCAAAAAAGAAGAAGCAAAGGCTGAATTTAAACTGTGGGAAATCATTTTACCGTAAATCACCGTGATTAATTGTTGTCTTCTTTATTGAGTATATAAACCGGGATATGTGTAGACAATAAAATGATGCAAATCTCAATCTGATGACTCGGCAACCGGAACTACGTCGTCTCAATTTGGATTAGAGTATTACTACTTGGCAGGATTGAAATAGACATGGCTTTCAGTTTTGGGTCTATGCTTATTATGTTCGAGTTTGGACTATTTTAAATTTTTCCCCCTAAAGGATCAGATTGACAGATATTATTATTGTCTTCCGTTCACACTCCTGTTCTTCTTTCTTTATTGGACAAATCATTCATGAGACAAAAATTACTACAGTACCACCATTTTATACATGGAACTAGGTAACAAACCGCATCTAGTGCGTATTAAATAATTATTAAATATTTTTACTGTAATTTTTATTTACAAAATCTATTATATTTATTGGTAATTGAAATCTAAAATCCGATTGTGTAGTGTATATATATATATATATTTATATATATAATTTTGTATAATAATTAAAATTTAATCCGTGAGAATAATTATAATATTAATCTTATATTATCATATCATAAAAACAAAGAGTTCTTAAAATTCATTTAAAAGATTTGACAAAAATGTAATTAAAGGATATAATTTAGTTAGAAAGAGAATATAAGAATTTAATTTTGGGTGTTAATTATATTTTTGGAAGAATACAATGGCATATAAATATAAATATTATAAAAAACTGATGACAAATAAAGAAAATAGTGTCCAGAGCTTTGTGAATGCGGCACATCAACATTTTGTGTGAGAATATTTTTTTTTTAATATATATAAGGAATGTTTTTACTGTAATTTTTATTTACAAAATCTATTATATTTATTGGTAATTGAAATCTAAAATTCGATTGTGTAGTATATATATATATTTTGTATAGTAATTAAAATTTAACCCGTGAGAATTATTATAATATCAGTCTTATATTATCATATCATAAGAACAAAGAGTTCTAAAAATTCATTTAAAAGATTTTATAAAAATGTAATTAAAAGATATAATTTAGTTAGAAAGAGAATATAAGAATTTAATTTTGGGTGTTAATTGTATGTTTGGAAGAATACAATGACATATAAATATTATTAAAAACTGATAACAAATAAAGGAAATAATGTCCCGTGAATGCGACACGTTAGCATTTTGTGTGAGAATGTTTCTCTTTTAATATATAAAGGATTGGGAAATTACATTTTAATACAGTTTCCAATAATCTTTTTTTATATATTTGTGTGTGTTTGGTAGTTTAATTACAAATATTTTCTTATTAAAGAAAATTCTACAAATGACATTCAAGGTATATATTTTAATTTTTGAAAAGTATATTGTAACAGTTGTGCTCTTTGTTTATGAAATAAAAGAATTCTTCTTTGAGAATAAAATACCCCGTTGAGTAAAGAGAGAAATATGAAGAAAAAAAACCCCAAAACTGAGTTAAACAGAACAAAGATTGAAACAACGTCAATGTTTTCACACACACAAAGATACTACGTACTGACTGCCGTGGGACATCATTCAAAAGTAAAAATTGATAGAAATAACACTATCGTTCCCAACACTGCATTCGTCTCCATTGGGTTTTGCAACACTGCTTCGCTCCCTAGACCTTCCGCTTTGCTTTTCAACTTTAGGTGATTTCGATTTTTTTATACGACATCTCTTACACTTCATCTTCAGCTTATAGGCAACACCGAGTGAGAAGCTTCTTCCTCTACAAGTGCAAGTACAACGACGACGTTTCTTCCGGTTCCGCATATTATTATTGTCCACACTTCCGCTTTGGTCGATAGGATCATCATCACCCGGTTGAATTAGGAGAACTTGGTAATTTTTCGTGGATTTCAAACGGCCAACAACCTCGACGAAGTCATGAGAGGTGTCTCCCAATATTAGCATCAAAGTACACGGTTCTGGATGTTCAGCTGACCATGAAACAAGGTCTTCAAGCATCTGTTTCTGTCTCGCGTATCTGTGTCCTGAAACAAACAAACAAAACAAACATTAGAGATCTGATGATCAACATGTTAACATAATCATTAAAAAAAATATTAATTTAGAAGGAAATTAATTTATAAAACCTGCGGGGAAGTGATTGAGCTTAATGTCTCCAGCTGGAAAGTCATGACCAGTTAAATCACCATAAGCCCTTATTGAGAGAGGACCACGATGACCAAAACTCGAAAGATTCGATCTTATTTTCTCCAAAACCTCATTAGCATTGAGTTCACCAACAGGGATCTCGCACTGTTCTATGTCCCAAAAGACGCCTGTCTCAGCGGCTGCGAGATGTTTTGTTTTCAACATAAGAAACAAATTACGAAACGGACACAACTACAGAATCTATGTCCAAGAACGAAATCTATAATCCAAATCTACACAGTTATGGAAAGAGGCAAAAAAACAAAACATATATCGGAGAAGAACTTACTTGCGTAATCGCCGGGGAAAATATCAGACATGGTTTTCTTGCCGGGTTGAACGAGAGAACTAAGAGACATGGTCTTTAGCTCTGTCGCTGTGGATTGAGTTATTTTTTTTAGGGTTTTGGTGGTGTGTGCTAACTTCGATTTTACCCCCTTGGTAACACAACAAATACACAAGCAAGTAGCCATGGGTAATTTTGTAACTTCCTAAGTCAAGCCGGAATCAAACATCACCGCCTAATATCGAACAAGAGGTCTACTTGGGCCAATTTTGGGTGGTGTTAACAGGCCACCTAAACTGGATTTTATCCATGGGCCTTGTTAAAAGCATTGCAATGTACAAACAAAAAACCTAGCAGAAGATAAATTCAAATATCGAATCAGAAAAATACGTAGAATGAGACCTTTTCATTCTTATTAATAACGATCGAAACGAATCTCAAGTTACAGGACCATAGGAGAGAGCTTAGAAGATCCAAGCTAAATAAAAATGATTAATTCTAAAAAAAACCTAATATCAACTTATAAATGCTCAAAATGAAACTTAAATTTCAATCAGATTTGACTTGTCTGTTTCTTTTGGACATACTACTAAAACATATTACTATGTTTCAAAAATCGAACATCCTATCGGCTACAATAATAAAAGCCTACACGATTTTCAGTATAGAAAAGAGAACTGCGAAAAGGAGTTTGGTTGAGAAAATTAGTTTACCTTTCTTTGCTAACAAGCAAGATGATAGATGGCTGATACTGGACTAAGTAACGTAAAAAAATATGTATTCCGGGATAATCAAAATCCCAAAAAAAAAGCATACGTTTTCATGTTACTTAGTCTAGATCAGACATCTTAGTAACAAGTCTGAAAACCTCCACGAAAACAAGAAAAAAAAATAGAAAGAGAGGACGAGACAGAGAATAAAAGGGAAGAGATTAGGTTGAGAGGCGGCGACTAACACTTCAGAGAATGAAAGAAAGTACATCTCTGCTTTTAACCTATCTATGGACTGGTATCGTTAACACCTTCCGCTATTTTACGCCGGCGAGGATCTACCCCAACTAGGCCTATTTAATTTTCTACCAGGCCCAGCCCAACAACATAAACGAACATGCTTCGTCCCGCCTCAAGAATTGGAAACTGAAACCTTTTTAATAGTTTTTTTAATCTCTGATCTAAAATACAATTCGGTGTAACCTTAGAATTATAGATAACGAAAACCAAAACTTAAAAGTTAAATTAAAATATACTACATGTGTATATGTGTGTGTAAGAAAACGACATCACATCTCTCCAACTCTCTCAGTTTTGCTTTGCGTTTAAGTTAGTTTAGGTATGCATAATTTTCCCCCAACAAATTCAAATATATATATAACGATCCAATCGAAAACATAAAACATATCACAGTTGCAAATTGGAGCTTCAAAATCTGACTTACAGTAAGTAATAGTAACATCATCAAATCATGAACTCGAGATGTTATAGCTTCTTCTTTGCTCTGTTATCATCTCTCACTGTGATTGCTCTTGCTTACGATCCTGATACGCTTCAAGATCTATGCGTTGCAGATCACACTTCAGGTATCTTCAATAATCAAACCTTGTGAATGACATAATACTATGAAAGTAATGTAAATGTCACTAATTATTTTGGATCATGTATGTGTATGTAGGGATCAAAGTGAATGGTTTCACGTGTAAACCGGAATCAAACATCACCGCCTCAGATTTTTTCTTCGCCGGGATCGGAAAACCCGCCGTCGTTAACAGCACAGCCGGGTCCGCCGTCACGGGAGCAAACGTAGAGAAGATCGCAGGGCTCAACACGCTCGGAGTCTCGCTCGCGCGTATAGACTACGCGCCTGGAGGTTTAAACCCGCCGCACACGCATCCACGCGCCACCGAAGTGATCTTCGTATTGGAAGGCGAGCTAGACGTCGGGTTCGTGACGACGGCGAACAAGCTATTCGCTAAGACGGTGAAGAAAGGAGAAGTTTTCGTATTCCCGAGAGGGTTGATTCATTACCAGAAGAACAACGACAAAGCCAAACCGGCGTCGGTGATCTCGGCGTTCAACAGTCAGTTACCGGGAACACAATCGATCGCCGCCACGCTATTCACGGCCACTCCTACGATTCCGGATCACGTTTTAACGACGGCGTTTCAGATCGGGACTAAAGAAATCGAAAAGATCAAAACCAAGTTCGCTCCCAAAAAAGTCTAAAAATTTGAGAAATTTATACCTATAAATTTGTGTTAGTTATATATAAATTTATTTTACTAATTGGTTTTAATAATTAATAAAGGAAAAAGAAGAAGAAGCTTGTTCATTAAAGTAACCTAGCTGAATCAGCTGGGGGGGGTTTTAAAGCAATCCATATGAAAAGGAGCAAACCTATAAACAGAGATAGATCTCTCTCTACAAAGCAAACACGGAGACATGGAGAGAAAGCTGTACAATTTTTTTATACACTAAAAGCTCTGTATAAACCAAACAACATAACTTCGACTAGGTTATATATTTATATATATATGTATGTATGGACACTGAAACCCCAAAAACACCTTTTATTTATCTATCCTGAGGTTATGACAGAGATGTCCAAGTTCCGGCCGTGACTTCATCCAATCCAAAAATTTCATTTCTTCAGGCGACGTGCAGTAGAGGTATGATCTGAATGTTATCAGGTAAAAGTAACGCCTGTACATACATATAACAATCAGATTACTCGTTTGAATATGGAAAGAAATCGAAACTCAAGGTTTGGTTTGGATTGGTTAATGACCGGATTGGAGTCGAGTAACTAACCGTAAGGCTTTAACACCCATGTCCATGATGTACGAACGGTTTTCATCTTTTGTAATTGGAAGCTTGTTCAGTTCTTTACTGTAGTAAACGATGTCTTCTCTCAAATGTCCTGCACCAGCACACCTAGAATGCCAAAACAAGAGAACGAAATCATGAGCGATGTAGTTAAAAAGTGAAAGAAAATTGTCAAAAGAGATTGATTGATTGATTCTATCAATACATACAATTCGACTATTCCATCTACGTCTGATTTGCTTTGCGGACCATGAGAAAGCACTCTTATGAGACTCAGTATGTCACGGTAATCTCCCATACTCAATGCTTCTTCATCACAAGCCCGTGACGTCGAATCATCTTCTTCCAAGGTAGCAGACAAGGTTGATATGAAGTTCTGACCAGGTTGAAGTAGGAGACAAGTAATGGCCATTGCATACGAAACACCTCCAAAACCGGTGTGCGATACAAACAAGTAACTCCCAGCAGAACTGTGTTGAAAACGTCACCACAAGTTAAAACGGAAAAAGATTTGGTATGTATATAAAATGTGCAGATGATTGATACTTACTCGTCTTTACAGTACTGGATTGCGTCTACATCAGAAGCTAATGCGTCTTTTTCTCTGGTTAAAGGTATTCTTTGGTACGATATGTTGAAATTTTCATCTTTCAGAGCAGCATATACTTCTGCAGGTGTCTTCACATTATCTGGTTGAATATTCTCCCAATATCCAATAACCCGAGATTCATTTGATGCTGGGCTGTATTCTTCACGATGCAATAGCATTCGACCTCCAGTCTCTCGAACTTCAGACAATATATCTTCTTTTAACCGTGTTTCTATGCTTTCTACCTGCATTGAGGATTCAAATTAATGAAACTGCTTTTGCAATTTGCATAATTATTAGCTCTTGTTTGAAACATACCACTGCACCCGTTATTCCAACATGCTTAAGGGTATCAACAGGTTTACTCAATTCTCTCAAGACAAAAGGAGTTCCATTGATGTAAACAACTGCTTCTTCTCTCAAGTCTGTTATTACTATCCTCTCTGTTGAAACCCCACCTTCTTCCTTTAGTTTGGTGCCTAAATAGGCGAGCATCTTTTTAGCGCCTGAAATTGTGGGAGTTGCCATACTATAAACAGGATATCTATCGACCTGAAATGAACGTTATGTCATGGTTAAGTGTGATCATTTTAAGTTTACCAGTAATCAGGAAACCACGGGTACAAACATCACATTTCCTTGAAGCCTACCTTGTATACATGAGGTGCACCGTTGATTTGCAAGCGACTTGAAGTTCTTTGGCCAGGAAAAAAGTACATTTTAAGAATAGAACCTTTTCCCAAGACAGAACCACTCCGTTCGTTGACAATTGACTCCATGACTGCATCTCCATGTTGCGATTCATGTTGTGCCCGCAGTTCCTCCTACATGAAAATATCTAAAGTTACAACACGCAAATAAATAAAAAATTATACAGTCTCCAAGCTTGAATAATGGGAAATTGGACTCACAGGAATGGTAAAAAATCGTCCAGGTCTTAGCCTTATGCTCCACTTCATTGCTTGCACCTCGGGCCTCTGATGCAACCAATTCTTGAACGTCACCTTAGATTCTCCTTCCACAAAGAATCCATCAAAAGCTTTGCTTCCTAAGTAGGCTGCAAAGGCAATCAAACGGAAGTATCTCTCCAAGTATTCAGCGCCACGTTTCAAGGCAGCACTCCTTACTCGTGGCTCAACATGTTGTTGGTTGAAAACCTTCCTGTACTGCAGAACAGCTTCACGAATATTTTGCAATGCAGAACATCTATCAATCACAGCATCTAACGCCTCACGGGATTCAACTCCATTATCGAATAACCTAGTAATTTTCCACAGTAAAAGGATGTCATCCATTCCAAATGCACGACCTTGTTCATCCTCACTTCTTCGTCCTGAATTACGAGGTCTTTCTTCAGCGTTATTACTTCCACANTGTTGCGATTCATGTTGTGCCCGCAGTTCCTCCTACATGAAAATATCCATAGTTACAACACGCAAATAAATAAAATTACACAGTGTCCAAGCCTCAATAATGGGAAATCTGACTCACAGGTATGGTAAAAAATCGTCCAGGTCTTAGCCTTATGCTCCACTTCATTGCTTGCACCTCGGGCCTCTGATGCAACCAATTCTTGAACGTCACCTTAGATTCTCCTTCCACAAAGAATCCATCAAAAGCTTTGCTTCCTAAGTAGGCTGCAAAGGCAATCAAACGGAAGTATCTCTCCAAGTATTCAGCGCCACGTTTCAAGGCAGCACTCCTTACTCGTGGCTCAACATGTTGTTGGTTGAAAACCTTCCTGTACTGCAGAACAGCTTCACGAATATTTTGCAATGCAGAACATCTATCAATCACAGCATCTAACGCCTCACGGGATTCAACTCCATTATCGAATAACCTAGTAATTTTCCACAGTAAAAGGATGTCATCCATTCCAAATGCACGACCTTGTTCCTCCTCACTTCTTCGTCCTGAATTACGAGGTCTTTCTTCAGCGTTATTACTTCCACATTCTTCACCACCACTTGAGGAATCTTCATCCACAATTTCATGGGTCAGAACATCATAAAGAACCTTGATAGGTCTCCCATAATTGATGCGGAGCTTCACTAGACAAGCAATGACAGTTCCAGTGGTTGTTCTACCTCTCCCCATCTGTGAATGAAAAAGGAATTACTGTAAGTCGAACAGATAAGCTAAAGAGGATTACCAAACATATCGAAATACACAAGCAGACTGGGATGCAGAAGAAAACCCAACCTGGCAATTGAAGACAAAGGCAGTGTCTTTGGAAGCAGAAGCAATATTAGATGTCAATGTGTCAAAGTCTGAGCTTTTAGGAGCTTTACCATCAGTTATAGGTACGCGTGCATACTTAATAGGAAAACCATCAGCCTCTAAACATTTGTAGACCTCGAGGGGTGTTTGAACAGAATCATTATCCACATTTTCCCATAAGTCAAAAATCTGTCCATCTTTGGTTTCATGAATGACCATTATTGCACCGTCGTATCGCTTAGCTTCTCTTAGAATATCCTCTTTTAGACGAGCCTCCATTCCTTCGACTCTATCTCGATCAATTCCCTACATAGACATATTTATATAAGCTTTCTAACCAATCCATAAGAGTTGAAGATAAACTGAGGCTAATCACTCAAAGGAATTGCATCTAATAGTATCTGAAATATACTTAAAACACACACATATTATTACCGTATATTCTAGCATGTTCTTATACGGTCTTTCAACTTCACGTAGAACGAATGGTTTCCCGTTGATATAGATAACAGGTTCTTCTCTCATATTGTGCCAGAAAACTGGCCGACCACCTCTAGAACTCCCAACCCTTTCAATGACAGATCGAATACCATCTATAGTTGGATTAGCAACACCATATACTGGAAATCCTGGAACCTCCCTGAAATTCGGAGCTCCTTCCACCCTCTCTGGTAGACTTAAAATTTGACAGCCAGGACTATGATCGCTCTTTAGAACAGTTTGACTTCCCAGAACTGCCCCACTTCTAAGCGCAGCAACGACACTCATCTCGTGAGGGCGCCCGTCGGTAGATTCTGCAATCTTTGTCAAAGAAGGCTTCATAGCTGCATATCCAAGGGCACCCATAGGATCTCTTCTGAGCAACCTGGAAGAGGCAAATGAACTTACATAAGACATCTAAAGATCACATGAAGTCTGAAACAGAGTACCAGGTTAATTTTGGCATTCAAATTCTAGTGTAAATAGATAATGCAGGGAGCTACTTAAAGATAGGAAAATTCTCTCAAATAAGTTGTTCTTCAACTGCTCCTATGGAAAACTTAGGTACAACCAGATTTACAAGCAAACAGAAGCATAACGAGTTACAAGCAAAAATAAACTGCTTATCAGTACCTGCGAAGAATGCTATAGAGCTCTGGCCTAGCTCGCATCCAATCAGCAAAACTGACGTGGCCAAACGAACCAGATTGGAGGAAAGCACCCTCTGAATGAATATATACAGCAAAGCATATAAGGAAGTAATATCTTTCCAAGTACTCAACAAAAAATGAGAGTGCTGCCTCTCTCTTCTTTTCATCGGGTTGACGCAAAATACTACTGCGATAGGTTGCAATTGCCTCTCGTAAATTCTGTAAGTTAATTCATGGACAAACTTTAGACCTTTTACCCTAAGTGAAACCTCATAAGATAAAATACGGTTGCTTACACGTTAGATTGTACTTAATGTAGGTATTAAAAAACTTAACACAAATACCTGCATGGATGCACATTTGTCGATGACTTTATCAACTTGCCTTTTACCTTCTACACCACCCTAGAATCATGAAACCAATAAATAGTTAGAAGCAGCAGGACCATCAAGATAATCAGATGAAGACAAACGGAAAGGGACTAAATACCTCTAAGACTCTAATTAAGCTTCTAACGACCGCATATTCCCCTCTACGAATTGCCTCCTCCGAATTCGGCAGATTAACAGTAATATTTTCGCCAGCTTTAAAGATTCTCCCAAAAGAGTTGTTTCTTGGGAATCCTTGATCTTTATTCAACATTAAAAAGCAAAAAAAAAAAAAAATGACAGGTTAATAGATACCATAATGAGCTGGCTTAAACACCAATTTGCATGGACTAACTATCTCTAGGCTATAATTTTTTCAAGAAATATGTGGTTCTTAGATATATACATAAGAACATGCTTGAGAAATAGAGCTGAAAGATGATTATTTGGCTAATCGATCGTGTTTCATTTCTCTAAGAAAAAAAAACTTGTAGATGTGATACTCCAAAAGCGGAATAAAAGTAAACAATTCTACAATAAGGTATCCCCAGTTCAGCTTCTATTTCCGAATAACAGTATAATTCACGGAAAGAGCATTCGTTATATTCTCTTCTCATATGCTTCTTCGCAAGTTGAGCGGTTGGACATGATGAAGTACCTGATGCTCCAGTACGTTTGAAATAGACCAGGGTTGCAATCACCATTCCAGTCGTTGTACGTCCACGTCCCATTTGACAATTGAAAATTATCTCCGTATTAATGTCAGCCTGAGATATCTTCCTAATCTGAAATCATACATGTGTATTAAGAAATGAATTGAGAGAAACATAGTAAGTGCAATATAAAGTTATGCTCCTAGCAAATACGAAATGGCAAGAGATAAGATCATTCAAGGTTGTCGACTTAGAGGAATGTATAAGACTTACCAACAGATCAAAATCTGTTTCTTTTGGTGACTTTTCATCTGTTATAGGAACACGTTCATAGTCGACAAGGTATCCTTCAGCTTGTAGTTCCTCGTAAACCTAAATCCAAAGAAGTGTATAAACGATAAGAATGATATGAACCTGAAAATCCCACAAAAGGGTGTACATATGATGCTTCATTCCAATGTCCTACCTCAAGCAGTGTCTTTAAAGAATCAGTTGAGACTGGCTCCCACTGGTCAACCATCTGACCATCTGGCAGTTCATCGGTGACAAGTATCTTATTCCCATATCTGCAAGGCAAATGATCAGATACACCCAAAGCAAAAACAATGATACAAAAAAATTTAGATCATTCAAGGGACCTAGTGGTTACCTCGACGCCTCCATGAGAATATCTTCTTTTAACCGTGCTTCCATTTGCTCTACCCTTACCCTGTTGATTCCCTGATCAGAAAAACATAAGCTAAAGGTCACAAATGAAAGGTTCAACAGATACACAAGTTTCTGATTTACTTTGTTAGTGGAGATAATTTGCAGCAACCCAACAAACTAATGTACAAAGGCTATGTTTGGACAAGGCATTTGTACCGTGTACTCAAGATTGGTGAACGGTTTCTCCACATCACGTAGAACAAACGGTCGCCCATTTATGTAAACTACCTGCAAAATGATGTAGTAGATGACAAGTTAACAAGAAGGAATATTGAAACAAGCAACAATAATGGCAGAAGCCTGGGGGAGATGGATTTTACCGGTTCCTCCCTAAGACTAATCCAAAGAACTTTAACTTGTTTCCCGTCCTTGTGAGCTCCAATGTGCCTAAGAACGTTTCGTATACCAACAGCTGTAGGGATTGCAACCCCATGTACACGTAGTGAATCAGCCTGTAACAAAAGACCACAAAACCAACATCAGATCAAAATTAAGCCTTAGTATCTCAAAACCAGCTTCAGTAGGAACACACAATAAGTTCTCGAGGTTTATAAGAAATATGCACTCTGGAACACACAAGATCAAGTAGTAGAATACGATAAAACCTAGCCGGAATCAAAGGAAATGCCAGCACATAGGATTTGTTTCTGTGATTCGATTTCGATTTTGATTCACAGATTCAGCTCACTTAATACATATACAAAGCAGGTTTTCAAATCAAAATCGGAGAATGGGAGGGAGGGAGAGACCTGACGGTAATTGGGAGCGCCTTC
>NC_025691.1:785784-819602 GCF_000633955.1 Camelina sativa
TACCTCGACGCCTCCATGAGAATATCTTCTTTTAACCGTGCTTCCATTTGCTCTACCCTTACCCTGTTGATTCCCTGATCAGAAAAACATAAGCTAAAGGTCACAAATGAAAGGTTCAACAGATACACAAGTTTCTGATTTACTTTGTTAGTGGAGATAATTTGCAGCAACCCAACAAACTAATGTACAAAGGCTATGTTTGGACAAGGCATTTGTACCGTGTACTCAAGATTGGTGAACGGTTTCTCCACATCACGTAGAACAAACGGTCGCCCATTTATGTAAACTACCTGCAAAATGATGTAGTAGATGACAAGTTAACAAGAAGGAATATTGAAACAAGCAACAATAATGGCAGAAGCCTGGGGGAGATGGATTTTACCGGTTCCTCCCTAAGACTAATCCAAAGAACTTTAACTTGTTTCCCGTCCTTGTGAGCTCCAATGTGCCTAAGAACGTTTCGTATACCAACAGCTGTAGGGATTGCAACCCCATGTACACGTAGTGAATCAGCCTGTAACAAAAGACCACAAAACCAACATCAGATCAAAATTAAGCCTTAGTATCTCAAAACCAGCTTCAGTAGGAACACACAATAAGTTCTCGAGGTTTATAAGAAATATGCACTCTGGAACACACAAGATCAAGTAGTAGAATACGATAAAACCTAGCCGGAATCAAAGGAAATGCCAGCACATAGGATTTGTTTCTGTGATTCGATTTCGATTTTGATTCACAGATTCAGCTCACTTAATACATATACAAAGCAGGTTTTCAAATCAAAATCGGAGAATGGGAGGGAGGGAGAGACCTGACGGTAATTGGGAGCGCCTTCGATCTGAGGAGTCATACGCTTGTTCTGGCAACCAGGGAAATGGTCACTCTTAAGAATCGTCTTCTTCCCAAGTACCGATCCATCTCTCAGCTTCATCACCTGCTCTGGCTCCTTCGGTATCGACGACATCTCTCATCCAACAACAACAAAAACTCGTAGATTCGATCCCGTGTAATCTCTCTCGACTTCCTCTTTTACACACACACACACTCTAATACAATAAACTGTTGTTCGATTCCCGGTAAATAGACAAAAAAAATCCTGCGCCAATGCGGATAGGAAGAAGAAACGCTTGGAATATTCTTTGATTCGCTGACAAACAAAAAATCCACAAATTTTCCCCGAACCAAGTTTGAGAGAGAAAGAGAGAGATAGAGATGAAGGAAACGGATAAGGTCTGCGAAGAGCGAGCGAGAAGTGGAAACGAATCGGATTTTTAAGAATAAACGCGAGGATAATTCCAACCAACTTTAATTTTAGACCGGAGAGAGAATTATCTAACACAAGAAGAGACGAGCTCACACGCTAATAACTTCAATTTATATAGTCCTTATATTACTACTGTACTCATAATATCTGATTATCTTCTATATATAGTTGATTAAAAAACACTAAAACAGAATTTTATATAATTAAAACGATTCAATTTTAGGAAAAAAAGCATAAAGAGAGAACTATCTAGAAGCCTAGAGGGTTTTAAATAAGGAATTAGTATATATCCAAAATGAAACTGAATTGATTTAAGTTTGCTTACTTTCCTTTTGTTTTATTTTAACAAATTTTCTTTGGGGATTCTATCCATAATAGTATCTACTTATTATCATGGTACATGTGAGAAGAACAATGCTTAGGTATGTATATCCATCATGGAGATGAACCTCTTTATTTATCCCGTTATAAATTAAAGAAACAAAATTTATATAATATTATTGTAAAATAAAAAATTTAACCACTCTTTTATAATATATAATTTCGTTTCAATTATAATCTAAACTCTAACCACCTTATTTGTAAATCTAAACAAATATATAATTTTGTTATAATTGTAAAATATAAATTCTAAACCACATCATCTGTAAACCCAAACTGACGTATAATTTCGTTTTAATTATAAAATCTAAATCTTAATCACCTTATTTGTAAACTCAAACCGACATATAATTTAGTTCTAATTATAAAATCTAAACTCTAACTACCTCATTTGTAAATCCAAACCGACCTATAATTTCGTTTTAATTGTAAAATCTAAACACTAATTCTCATTTATAAACTCAAACCGATATATAATCTCATTTAATTGTAAAATATAAATGAAACTTATATTTAATTTTTTTTAATTTAATTTTGATTTATTTTAAAATAAAACATTATGATTGGTTGATAGAGGAGAGAGTAAGTATTTTTCATGTGACAAATATACAATTTAGTACTGAACAACTATAATTAAAAATTATGGTTCCTCAATAATCTCTCCATAACTAAATTTTTCCTTTTATTTTTAGTTAAACATTTTATATTTCTCATGGTTCACCTTTTAAATTATTTTTTTAAAAATATATATGAACCTAATGTATGTCATTTATTTAACTTAATTTAATTGTTCCTGCTCTTTGGATCGGATAGATTCAATTTTATCCGGATTCAACACGTTTGTTTTAAGACTTTCAATTCAAGCCAACCATAAAGAGATAAGAAATAATAATTTGCTTACTTTTTGTGTTGGTTATAAAGTTAACTTTTACGTTATAATAACAAAATTAAATTATTTAGGTAACTTTATAAATAAAAAAATAGAATAGTAATAAAGTAGCCTCCGAATAAGAAGAAGAATAATAAGAAACGAAACAAATTTTCGATTGGTCAGTAAATGAGTTGTGGGTCTTTGCGTCACACACAAACGTGAAAGGCGTGTCTTTTTCCTAAAATTGTTGTCTGATTATTTCCAATCCTGCGAAGATATTTATTTTCTATAACGTGGATATTCATTCATTCATGGAAAATTTCATTTATTTTGAAGACACCATTTAATATTCCTATTTTAGTTCCTATAAATCTATACTAATAATGTGGTTTAATAGATATTGAGAATTTTTAATCCTTGTACTAATCGAGTATTGAACATTTATGTAGCATGTTAGTGTCCTGTGTGACCTACATATATATAATGAAATACTATTTATTAAAGATTTTTTTAACTAGATTGTCGATAAGTTTAAGTTATTTTAAAAGACTATAAAGTATTTTCACAAAAAAATGAATACGATGAATGTTTGACAAAAACAAAAACAAAAAAATGAATACGATGAATGTTTGACAAAAAAAAAACAAAAAAAAAACAAAAAAATGAATACGATGAATATATAGACGGTGGGATATTCTTTTGGGATGCGACAAGACCAATCATCGACCATACATTTGGTGATGTTACCATATTCACATACAACCAAAAGAAATCGAACGTGAGAAAAACATATATATCCACATGACTTGAGTTTGTGGAAACAAAATTACTAACTTTATCTGTAAATATTAAATAGTAATATATCTGTCTATAAACAAAATATCTTTCAATGCTTATCTACGTACAGTAACACGGTTTATACCTTCCAAGTTACAACACAAAGAAAATTCAATTATACTGATAAGAATCCCCTATGGAATACTAATCAAATATACTAGCGCATTGCAAAATGAAACTTGCAAACGCTACACAGTACACACCCACATGTGCCATTCGAAACCTATTGACAATAATGGATGTCAAAAATATATACAATTGTACATAATGTAGTATATCTTTAATAAATAAGTTGTACATAACCATATCATTCGTAATAAGTTGTAAATATAACTATATCATTCGTAATTCAAATATACATGCTCAAATATAATTTGACCAAGTACACTAAATCCATTGATATTGAATTATTGACTATATATATAAAGTGGCAGGTCACACATATCCTTTATATATTTTTATAAATGGCCTGCCGGACGACTCGTTTTACGCGTCGTGAGTTAAACACGATCGGATTCGTCGCTTGGTTTTAGTTTTTAATATTTTTGAATGGTTTCCCACATGTTGTTTGATGACTATTAATTTTTACGAATTCACATCGTGTATGCTTTATTGGTAAGAGTTTTAACAAGAAAAAAAACAAGACAAAAAGGTATTGGTAAGAATTATAAACAAAGACACACGCGCATTAAACACGGTCAAGGAAATGGTTTTTTTTACTCTTTGGTCATTTATTAAAGAAGTTAACAACGACTACACAGTTGACAAGCGACATTCCAACAAGGTTTCGAATACATAGAGACGTGTGATACAAATGTAAAAGAAAATGCGATGAGTAGTAGTAAGTAATAACGTCTAATATATATATATATATATATATATATATATTCATTATTATTAATACAGTATCGCATCGTGCTTAAAAACAATTTAGTAATTTTTTTTCGTTAGAAGATTTTCCAATATAAAATAAAACACGATTGTGAACTACAAGGATGAAATGCGTTTTTGAAACACTAAGCTAGAGGAAAACAAATATATCCTTAGAAACTAAAGTTTAAAAGAGAGAAACTACACCCAAACAAGAGAAACTTATACAGAAAAACAATCTACCGAACTTGAAGGAACCACAAATGGAATAGTCCAATTAAGTCCAAACAAGAGAACCACAAAGAAGGCGAGTTAAAGTAGAACGAATCGCGGAACCTGACAAAGAATTTGATGAAGGAAGATGAACGCACTAGCTCAAGGAAGACGATCAAACCAACCTTCTAACAAAACCGGAGGAAGCCCAATCAAGTGGGTAAATTGAACCATCCACGAGGAACCCAATTGAATACTCAGCCATGGAAAGACAATCAGAGAAGAACCACAAGCATAATCCAAGACAAATTACCGTAGCAGAACAAGTCAACCAGGCTTAAAACCAAATCAAAGAAGAGAGGCTATAAAAGAGCTGATATCGGATTGCACGAAAAGGCCAACCCGTAGATTAAGGACCTCTAAATCCAAAGATCTATCCTAAACCAACCAACGATTAGACCGTCCTAAACAAGGAAAGACATAAGCGATCAAACACCATAAAAACCAAAGCCAAGTCACTCAACACAGAGAAGAACCACAAGCATGATCAGAGAAGAACCACAAGCATGATCCAAGACAGATTACCGTAGCAGAACAAGTCAACCAGGCTTAAAACAAAATCAAAGAAGAGAGGCCATAAAAGAGCTGATATCGGATTTCACGAAAAGGCCAACCCGTAGATTAAGGACCTCTAAATCCAAAGATCTAGCTTAAACCAACGATTAGACCGTCCTAAACAAGGAAAGACATAAGCGATCAAACACCATACAAACCAAAGCCAAGTCACTCAACACAACCAAAAGAGGAGGAACCCAAAAACAATGAGGTCGTGGTCGCAAAACCAAAGAGAACTTCAAAGCGAAGCCAGGGATACAAGAAGCTGACTAAAAACAAGCCTCAGACGAGACAACACCACCGCAAAGCCAACAAAATCCAAGAAAAAGCTCTTCAGATCCACCTTAAAAGCAACCGAAACATGCGACAAGTCACCACCAACTCACAATCAAACGAGAACAGAGTCGATGAACTAGAATGTCGAGACATTAGAACCAGATCGGAAACCTGAAACCTCCACGACCAGATCGAAAAGACGAGAAGGAGCCACCAGGGAATAGATCCACTTTCGAATATCAACAATCGGCCACCAATCCTTTGAGATAGTCAACACGTCGGAAAGAACTACCATGCATCACCGAGAGGAAAGGACAAAAGGTAGAGACGACGAAACTGAGGTTTGACAAAATTAGGAAGACAAACAGAAACAACCTAAAATGAGAAGAAACTGGAACTGACGATGATACTGTGGAAGCCACTCATCGCCGGCCATCATAGAGAAACTATTAGTTGACAACTAGGGTGAACGCTTCCTCAATAACTTCTTTTATTAGTTCGCAGGATTTACATAGAAAATGAACTTAACTGATCGGTGATGTTTATATTTAAAAGAGTTACAACAATAATAACAGATTAATAATTAGTTCAATTTAAAACATATATATAGCATAGCTAGCTAGTAAATACAGTAGTATTCTACCCAAATGTCGTTAAATAACATTATTATTTTCGGGCGCAGTAGTAGTATCTTTCAATAATATTAAATGGAACATGTCACCAACTTAAGTGTATGACATATAGAACATGTTTAAATAATTGAAACCTGTCAGGTCACATCGAATTGATTGATGTTTTATTTTCAAATGCGATTCTCGTGGACTTCAATATGTGGTTCACAAAGCTTTTTGTCTTTGTCCTCTTCTTCTCTTTTTTTTTGTTTTTCTTTCTACAAGTCATTAACAAAGTGTCAATCTAGTCATGTAGATTATTAACAAATTAAACCTGTGATCAAATGAAGAATCGATCAATCAGTATTATTTAAATATTTGTCTTATGAACCTGTTAAATTATCGATTTATTTATGTCCTACGATTTGGAAGATCTATTCTCTCACGAGCCACGACAAATGAAAACATTATCCAAATTCCAAATTAGAGAAGAAATAGAGGGGTTTTAAAAGTTTGTTTCTCAAAATACAAGGGTTGTTTGATTAAAAACAACAGTTCACACTCCACCTGTGAAATATTTTAAATACTAAGGGGTTCATATGCAAATTCTCCTAATTTAGTAAAATTATTATTATCTTTTCAATATACCATCGACCCGTTTGAACATCGTTTTGACCCGACCCGGTTGATTGGAGCAGACGCAGATAGATTTCTCGTTCTCCGTTACGTTTTGGGTGTGGGGGGGGGGGGGAGGGAGCAGAAGATGTCGACCGGTTTAGCTCTGAATCGCTGTTCGATTTCGGTATGTAGAACGGCCGATACTTTACTAAACCGGCCAACGGTCCCCGTCGTCAGGAATTTGAAATTCAGCCGCCGGCTAATCGGGAACTGCTCGACAGTGGCGAATCCTTTTGTTGTTGTGGCGGACGACGATAAGTACGGTAACAAACAGGTCATCTCTCTCACTCCTCGCCTTTACGACTATGTCCCCACCAACGTACGCGAGCCTAAGGTGCGTGTAAAACTCTTCCTCTGCTTTGGTTTATCGTCTTCCGTTCCTCATATATGTAGGGAGCTTAAACTTGTTATCTTGTGGCTGAGTTTTAGATTTTGAAGCAACTCCGGGAAGAGACTTCCAAATTGCGAGGTAGTCAAATGCAGGTAACAGTTTCACTGGATTGGGTTCTTCTTCTGGTTTTAGCTTGTTCATGAGCTCTGGTTTATGCTATTTGTTAGAAATTTGAAGTAGCTTCTAGAAGAATGGACTATATTGTTTATGTTCTTGACACTACTACGCTGATTTTGATTTGATTTTGGCTGTAGGCGTCGCCTGATCAAGCACAGTTGCTTGCAATGCTTGTACAGATTCTTGGAGCAGAAAGATGTATAGAAGTTGGAGTTTACACGGTGTTTTATCTTCTTCCAAATGAGTTTCATGAGCATTTTTTTCATCTTGGCTCAGTGTTGTCCCTTATGAGAATGATGATGAGCTCTTGTTTTTCACAGGGGTATTCTTCATTGGCTGTGGCGTTAGTTCTACCAGAATCAGGGTGTCTTGTTGCCTGTGATAGAGATTCGAACTCTCTTGAAGTTGCCAAGAGGTACTACGACCTTGCTGGTGTCTCTCACAAGGTGAGGCCATTCAACTGTTGCGAAATTCAATGCTTTTTTTTCTATGGCACGAAAGATTACTGTTTTCTACTTTTTCGTTTGCTGTTTTTAGTTACTGCTTGAATCTTATCACAACGTCAGCCCGCAAGAACATTACGAACAACTGTATAATTCTTTGATTTGTTGGCTCTAGTCAGGTTAATGTGAAACATGGTATTGCAGCTGAATCATTGAATTCCATGATTCAGAACGGTGAAGGATCCAGGTATATACATTAAGCGTCTTTCATTGTAACATTGAGGGTGGCTCTATTTTAAACGATTGCCTAAGTTATAGCTTTTATTGCTTGCAGCTATGATTTTGCATTTGTCGATGCTGATAAGAGGATGTATCAAGACTACTTCGAATTGCTTCTTCAACTTGTAAGATGAATAATACTAGTCTCTTTCCATAGTAGCCAAGTTAGCTTTAGCGGTTATCTCTGCTGGCGCAGGTCAGAGTTGGTGGAGTCATTGTGATGGATAATGTTCTTTGGCATGGACGAGTTTCGGATCCTATGGTATGCATGCAATCTTTACACAAACACAATCATGCTCTAAAAGCTTCTCGAATGAGAAGAAAGATCATAATTACATATCGCATAAATCAACAGGTGAATGATGCGAAGACCATCAGCATTAGGAATTTCAACAAAAAGTTAATGGATGATAAACGTGTAAGCATTAGTATGGTGAGTTGTTTGTTTTCTGGAATCTACCACTTTTGTGCTCCTAGTTAACACAAGAAGCTCTTCCAAGCTCATGCTTGATATTTTTGTCCATCTTTCTTTTGTGCATCAGGTTTCAATAGGCGATGGCATGACGATATGCCGCAAGAGATAATAATTATCCATGAAAAACCACTCGGCTCGCACCTCGCAGTGAACCTGATCCTAAAGAAAAGTCTTGAAGCATAAAAAGAAGGATTGATGAAGCCGTGGTACTGTATATTATTGTTCTTGTTGTATGTGTGGTTTAAAGTTTCAGGTTTTTAATATGTAACTTGAGTAGCTGAATGTGTTCTTCTTTTATTCAGAAGTGTTTCTCCTTCGCTGTAATTTGATATCAGAAATTGCTGAAGAGGAATCAATACGACGTCGTTGAAACAAACGACATGATGTTTAATGGTTATAACAAAACGGCGCGTAGTCTCTATAATATGCTTAACTCGGTGGGCGGACCAGCTGTACCACCAATTCAAAAGAACACGGTTACGCAAACTCTCTTGAGAAAAATCCCCAAATCTCATGAAATTAGGGTTTTAATCATTCGAATCAGAAATTTCTACTCCTTTCACCACGAAACGAATCTCTAGGGTTCTTCTGGAGGTTTAGATTTCTTGGTTTAAGAAGTTCGATCGATGCCTTCGTTATCAATGAGCATTCCTTTCCTTTTATTAGCTTTCTGCTTGATCGGTTTACAAGCCGCCGATGATTTCCCAGATAGATCCGGCGGCGGCGTCTGACCCGGGGTATCTGATCCGGGTGGATGCCCAATCAACTGTTTCCGGGCGGATCCTGTATGTGGAGCCGATGGAGTAACGTACTGGTGCGGTTGTCCTGACGCAGCTTTTCACGGCGCTCGTGTAGTCAAAACAGGAGCTTGTGATACAGGTAATGCTGGAAGTGCTTCTGTTCCAGGGCAAGCTTTGTTATTGATTCATATTGTTTGGCTATTCTTGCTCGGCCTCTCTCTTCTCGTTGGTGTATTCTGATCTTCTTGAGAGTTAATGGCGGAGTTAGGGAATGGAATTGATCTCGTTTCTTTAGTCATCACTTTACAGAGCATATGTGCGGTTGAGATAGAGATCACACGTCCTGAGTTTTGTATGTGTAATGTTGAGTATTGTTTTGCTTTGTGTGCTATATATAAATATGTAATTGATTCTGTTTCGAATTCATTATGAGATTATATCAAGATTTGATTAGACATATGCTTAATACTCTCAACGCCTATCTAAGTTCAATTTTGGTTTCCTCTAGAGGATGACTACTTTAGATAGTATCTTCTTTGGTTTGGTTTGTTTTCAGGTTTGTCAGATACTTGATGGATCTGCCATTGGTACTAGTATTGGTTTGAGACCTTCTCTGATCTGCCATTGGTAGTATTATTGGTTTGAGACCTTCTACATGGAGATTGAGCATAGAAAAGTTTAAGTTTTAGGCATGATTGTTCAACTTAGAAGAGTAGCTACGCAAATGTAAACACTTTCCTTCTCTAACTCGCACCAGATGTTTCAAATCATCGGTTTTGATTGAAGGCTTTTCTTACAGTTGTTTTGAATAGTTGCTTAGCTCCCTTTCGCACGGGTATGTAATCTAAAACGTAGTAACTAATTATTGTATCAAAGTTTATGGTTTTGTGGTTTTGGAAAGTCATTTGTCTCAATTGGTTTGTGGTTCACTGGTGTTTAACTTTGTCCCACCCTCAATCAACGTCAATGCATCCGAGCAATTATAGTGAAATCTCATGATTTTACGACATTCTGAACGTGGTATTACGACAACTTAATCCGGACGATTGAGATAGTGGTATGGAAAATTTAAACCGAAGTCTTGATCTTGGATACTCGAATTTCGAATTTTAGTTCTGATTAGTAAGTAGCACTCGGGACAATAACAATTTACGTTTTCATATAAAAACTAAAGAAATCATTAATTTATATGTCACTGTATGAATTTGGTAACACAAAAATGCCCAATAAGGTATACATTCCGTACTGTGTTGTACTAACAAGGTTAGTTTATAACATTAGTTGGAGTGTTTAGACAACACTTAAATACGTTTTATCCCAAAACATGCTTAAACCGAGAAAACATGCTAAAACCGAGAGAAAACATTGATTGGAAGCAGTAAAAAGATATGTTACTCTTTCTAGGGTCAAAATATGTAATAATCCAATGCATTTGACTAATTGTAAGAGTTTGGGTTGAATTTGGAGTTTTAAAAACCACTTATACCCATTTTGTCCTAAAACAGGGTAAAACCGAGAAAACATTGATTCTAAGCAGTAAGCAGCTTTTTACTGTTTCTAGGGTCAGAATGTTTGACAATCCAATGCATTTAACTAATTGTAAGAGTTGGGGGTGAATTTGGAATGTTTAGATAACACTTAAACCCGTTTTATCCCAAAAAATGCCTTTTTAAATCGATTTGATTTCTCTTTTATTTATTTTTTTGTTTGTTTTTGGGGGATACGTTCCTCATGAGTCATGATAAATCATTATCATTATTCGTAGCTCAGTCCTAATATCTCATATGCTCTTCACATATATAGGCAATTATATGATTACATTATGTAATCTATAGGTACATAGCCCTCGCTGATTTCGATGGCGGTTTTTCACAGCTATGGTATGCATAGGCTAATGACTTTAGCTGACATGCTCCTGCTTTTTGCTTAGTTTAACGAAGCACAAATGTTATAAATCTATAGATTTCTATCCGTTTTGCAAGTTAAGATTCCTCACAAAAGTAGCAATTCGTATACATATAATATATATAGATAGATAAATTAAAGAACAATTTTCTGATGATATATGGTGAAATAACGTCTTTGGCATACTTATAATTAAGATAACATGTTAGAAGTTAGAACAAAGTATTTATGTACCATACTATAGCTGATCCTTGCATCGCATGTGTTCATGGTCACATATATAGGCTCACTTCTCAGTTTGCTAAAAACTTATAATAGACAAATACTGTTGAAATACCTAAATTTATTTCAACCCTTCCAAGAGGTTATAGTTTTTATTAATTCTCTTTATCATTCGTAAACTTCCAGAATTTTAATTTTATTGTGACATTCTAATAAGGCTCAACAAATATACTACACCTATCAAAATACCTTTTTAACTCATCTTCAACTAGATATAGTTAAAGCCCTGTAGATATATAATGCACGATATATTAATTATAACTTGTTGATGTTTGTGACTATATCTATGGACAAATAATGAAAAACAAGAACATGTATACACGCATATACACTATATATAGGTTATCATCAAATCAACTCGTGTATATAATTTATAACTATCATCACAATAATTAGTTTTAGTTGAGTTAATTTCATCTATAATTAAAACTCGTGTGATTACCAGTGGAAAGCAGCTACAAGAATTAGTCATATGCATAGTCACACCGAACAAGACCTAACATTAACAATCTCTGCCTGTATATATATGTGTGTGAATTGTGCAATGGTCCCAGACAAGAAACGAGTTTGTTAACTGAGAAAATAAATTTTAAATAAAATTCATTTACTTCTGCAAGCAACAGTTATAAATGCATCAGCAATGTCTGTGAAAACAGATCATACCTTTTCAATCTTACCTAGATGAAAAAAGCTCTTCTTTTTAAATATTAAAAAAAAACAGATATAAAAATATAAAAAATATCCAATTTTGTCTCTGCCCATCTCCTGCAAGCTGCAAAATCTGCTTGACTAATTAAACAGCAGAAACAGCTTCAGAAAATGAAAATGCAGCAGTAACAGTAACAAGACAGCAGCCATATATATCAACCAAAAAAAACTAAAGTAAAAGAAAAATTGATAACCATTTAATGTCATTATATACACAATGCTGCAATTACACATAAATATATATATATATATACATATATATATATGTATATACACATTTTCACTTTTTATAAGACAGCCCATATCTTCTGATTATTTTCTGACTAGAGGGACATGGTTTTTTAAGTTTTACACTGATCCCTAGCTATCCAAGGTTCTGTTCTGTATAACACCGACCAACCAAAGCTAAATAAGAGACTGACCAAACCATAATCAAATAAAAAGACTAACTTTGTAAGAACCAAAATTCAAATCTTGAAAAACATGTAATTTCTTTGATAATATCATTAAATCTTGAAAGACATATCTTTGTGTCATATATATAATATATGTATAAATTATCATATATATATATGTATTAAAGTAGTGATTAGTCTCATAGTCATCATGTATCCAAATCAAAAGACAAAGAAGATTTCCCTTTCTTTGTAAAGAAGTGATGATCTTCAAGACTTGCAGCTTCCATTGCTACTAAAGACTCATCATCACTGCTCACTAACCTCAACTGGAGGAGAGAACCAGCACCAACCATAGAAACGCCGCCACGTGGCATACTACCACCAGAAGATGAGGACTCTTCCTCCGTACTATTCACACTTCCTCCACCGCCGCCGCCTCCGCACTCCATGTCTACACCAAACAGCCTTAACCTCTTCTCTCCTCTCGGAGCCACTTGTGCTCGCCTTTGCATCATCACAGGCACAGATTCAATCACAGCCGTTGGATTACTCCTCTCCATTGACCTCACATAGTAACCAATTCCTAGATCCCGTTGATGGAATCGATGATAGAGGTTGTGACTTTCGTAATTTGCCGGCATCTGAGGATGAGGGAAAGTGTAAAACCTAGGGAACATAGCTCCGGCGAACTGATGATGATAAGAAGCTTGATGATGATGATGATGATGATGATGATCGGGAATCTTAGGTCGTCTCCTCCAATCGATGTAAAGCTTGTCTTTATTACCGGAGTCTCTCTGAAAAGAAACGATGTCTCCAGCGTCAAGATTCTTGTCTTTGACGAAACGGCTCCAACCTTTTGTCATGACATAGCTTTGACTGCTGTTCCAGTAAGAGTAACGAAACCTCCATGAGTTTCCGCTTCGATCTTCGAAGTTTAGAAGCAACCCTTTGTTGCTGTCGTTTGATGTGGAGTTGTCTAAAGGGAAGTATCTCTCCGCGTGTTGCTTCGGGATCACGAGTCGGTTTAGTTTACCAACGTCGCTTGGTGTTACTACTTTGTCGAACATGTGTTCTCTCTCCATTGATGAAGAAGCTTCTTCATTAATAGGTTTCTCTTCTTCTTGATTCATCATCTTCTTGTTTTTTGCCGAATCGATCTCAAGATTTCCACTTCTTCACCATACGATCTGAGAATAATTTAAAAGAACTCCAATCTTTTTTGGTAGACAAGAAAGAAGAGGATCTCTAAAGATAGAGAGAAAGAGATAAAAACCCTAAAATTGAGAATCGAGAAAGAAAACAAAAAAGGATGAGAATTGAGTATGGTGGTGGATGAGATTGACCTAATTATACAAAAATGGCAAGTGGGGTTTTTTTTGTTTTGGCCTAACTTCGCTGAATAGCACGATTCTCTTTGATCTATCTTGCTTAGAAGCTTTCTCTTTCTACTGATTATGGTGCAAAAGAAGCACTTCAATTCCAAGAAAGGAAAAGCAAGTTAGCTAGGAACAATCTCTCAAGAACAAGGAAGGAAAGAGAAGAGAGAGAACTCCGAGAAGAGAGAGCTCATGTAAATATAAGATTGATAGAGAGATATGGGTCGAGAGGAGAGAGAGAAGGGAGGGCCGAGGGGGACCCATGAACAATCTGGTTCTGTTCATGTGAGCTTCTTCTTGCCTTTTTCTACCATCCTCGTTTCAATTTTTCTCCATATGGACATATTCATTTACACTTATTTGGCCTTTTTCTTTTTTTCGTATTATGTTTTGATTTACAAACAAATATCTCTATTCGTATTATACCATTCTCAAAATGTAAGAGAAACTTTTTTTATGACTACCCCCAACCAGTTCCATTAGTCATAGACTCATAGTCAATATATCTATATATGCAGTGAAAATATATAGAGAAACACAAATTATGTGTACCGTGATCGATCGATCTTTTTGGCTCTAAACTACTAATTATATATAATTAGTAGCCCAAATAATATTTGAACTGAGAAAATGACCGAAATGGCAATACTCACAAGATCAGAATTAATAATATATGATAGTATATAGTAATAATGTGTCATAAAATTTGTACATGAGAAAGATGTTACAGTTGTTTGGGTTGACAATTAACAGAAGACTATTGGATTTTTATGAACAGTTAATAATAAATGCTAATTATTGAGGTCTGTGGTAAGGCTTTTTTTTTTGTTGCTTTGGGATGGGTTGCCTCAATCTGCTTTTACAAAGGACAAGATGACATGTCGTTTTATAGTTTTGGTTTTTACTGTTGACTTTTTATTTGTTTGCCCTCATATTTAAAAAAACCAAATATTCACAGTCACATCTATTTTAACTGCAAACAAATAAGTGAAAAAAAAATCTCATTTGTAAACCAGTAGGGTAGGATATATCTAGTGGTTTGTTAGAGCGAACAGAGGATTTGCCACATGAATCCAAGTCAGGAATCGAATTCATATTTACCAAATAAACTGTTTAATTTTAGGTTAATTGCAGATACCTAGAATGGTAAAAAAATCATGTATACATGTGTATAGTAAGTAGTTGACAAAAAAATGTACGTTCGTTCTTATAACTGTATATGCATTATACTATGTAATGATATACAATGGCTCTCAAGTTTGAACCTAACAAGTTTACTATAAGAGAAAAGTTAGGACCTGACGACTTAAACTCATACCCATCTCTTTTGGGAACCATGATTACAATTACGGACCTAGCTAGATTCCGTTTTTATTTATTTATTTTAAATTTCTTTCTATATATTTGTTGTGCCTAATAGATAAGGTCTAAGTATTACGGAGAATTGTCTTCTGTCTCCTCGAACTTTTAAAACTAGATGAAAGCGATTCATCACCATTCGCGATTGTGAAATGGTGGGCTAATTTCTTCTTTTCTTTTTTGTCCCCAGTTACTATGAATTTCTCATGCCTTTAGTTTCACTAGCAATTTCGTTATTGTTAATTATAGTATTATTGCCTTACTTTTATGAAATGTTTGAGTTTATATTATCATGAAGCTGAAAACTGAAGAAATATAATTTACATAAAGAAAAAAAAAGCATACAAAAGGAATACACATTAACATAAAGATTTACACGTTACACGTTAACATAAATCATGCTATAATCTTTATTTATCATATCACGTGAAATATAAAAAATTACAGTGTAGTTCTCGTGGCCCGACCAGATTATCTAGAGTTATAGGGATGAAAAATTATAAAAAAATTACAGTGTAGTATAGATCTTTTGTTATAATATTTTTCAAAATCAAACGAAAACCGATACAAATTTAGTTTTGTGTACAGCTCATTATTTAGACCGACATCACGTAACCATTACTACATAATACAGATATTGCTCTATAACAAGACACGTGGTATACACTGACGCCTTCAAATAAAAACTGTAAACTTGTTAAAGTTTCACGTAAATTCATGTTAAATCTTATCGTCATTTACGTACCTCTGGTGAGTGGTCCTGAGAGAGAGACAAAGCATCATTCATGTCTCTATGGCTAATTTCGGCTTAATTAAGGGAGAACAATCAATTTAAGTAAGTCTAAATTAAGGCTTGATTTAAACAAAGGTTAAATGTTTTCTTTTAAAAAATATTGAAGAGTAGGTGAAATTCATGAAAGAACATTGATCAATGTGGTCCAAACTCTCATCTTACATTACATAATTGAGTGGTCACAAAAGTTTCAGGCGATAACCTGTTCTTTTTTAGGTTTGATGGTTCTTCATTAGAGAGACTTAAAGTATATATATCACCAATATACATATTAATTTATAATATATATATATATATATATACTAGTTTGGAATTTCATGACATATGAACTCCCCAAAATTAGATTTTATTATTTCACAACAATTGATCGGTCCAAATATTACTCTATCTGGCTGGCCAGTGGGATTTCTTTTAGTGTTTCTCTGCAAATTAATAATGACGAATAAAACAAAATTATTCTAAATTCTGAAAACGGTGAAAAATATATATATATATATATGATTAATGTTAAAATTTAGGAAGAGGACGTCGTAGCGTCGCCCTTTTCAAAGCATATACCCTTGTAGCCACGGGACCTATCTATATTGTATATTTATATTATATTCTATAAATCATCCTTTTCATTCTAGTTTTGAATTTGAAATTGCACCCTCATATGCAAAAACACTTTGCCACATAGATAGATACACTATGATGCGGGCTTATCATTTATGGAGAAGACGATATCTTAATAAACAATATATATCATAATGCAAAGTAGGAATTAGAGAATCCGCTTTAGTAGAAAATAGATTGTACAGAGTACAATAGCTTCGAGTACATGAAGATAGAGCTTGCCAAAAAAAACAAAAAAAAACAGATTCTATCTTAGAGAAGAACAGTGACCAAAACCATATTTAAGCAAAGGTCAGCCAATTACGTAAGAGTGTTTTGAAGTTTTTCCTATGACTCTTGCCCAGTATAGCGTCTCTGATCTGTCTGTCCAGCGCCTTAAAGAGTATATGCGGTGGAGTTGTGATGTTGTTGTGTAGCCGATTGTTCCTCTCTATCCAGATGGTGTATATCACTGCTTGTGATACTAGCTTGCAAATGGTTTGCGTAGAGGTAGCATTAGAAGCATCCAACCAAGAGATGAATGCGTCCCAGGTATGAAAAACGAAAGGATTGTATCTTAGTCACCTTGTCGTCTGCAGCCAACCTCTTCACTGAATGCACAATTCAGAAAGATATGATCTCGAGTTTCAGGGTAGAGTCCGCAATTGCAGCAAGCAGGATCAATTTGCATACCCCAAGTTGCAAGCCTAGATCGTGTGGGAAGGCGATTTAGGAGTGTGAGCCACATCATGAACACATGTCTTGGACCAGCACCCTTGTACCATACATGCTTTATCCAAGTTTGCGGGTCTTGTCTCTCCCTTAAGGCTTCCCATGTTTTCTTTGTGCTGAAAGTGTTTGAATCTTCCCCATTTGTACTCCAAAGGAAAATGTCCTGATCAGAGGACTGGGATGGTGGTTGAATAGTTGTGAGAAGGATGTGAAGTTGTTCGACTTGTGGTGATCTTGCTGGATGCAGGAGCCAACCATTTGAGGAACAAACTCGAGCCACACTACTCTGCAGAGGGATTCCTGTAAGGGCGGGGCCCGAGGGACCCAGAAAGTGAATGAGTTGACCTAAGGGGGTCCACTTATCAAACCAGAAGCTCACCAATTCACCATTACCCACATCACACTTGATGACAAGATTGGTAAGAGGTCGGAGATGCAACAGAGCTTTCCATGTCCAAGAGTGGTGTTTCTTCTCATCAATTGTCCAGAAGACTTCGTCTTTTATTTTGTTATTTCTCATCCATTTTGCCCATAAGGAGTCATCCTCTGAGAAGATTCACCAAATAAGCTTCAAACAAAGAGTCTTGTTCCAGGTGGATAAACGTCTAAATCCCAATCCCCCTTCTTCTTTGGGCAGACACAATGTTTTCCAAGCCACTTCTGCGTGTGCTGGATTTGTTATATCCCCTGACCACAAAAACCTGGCACAAAGTTGCTCAATATTCTGCAAACATCCCTTTGGTAGTATAAAAGCAGAAGCCCAGAAGTTGATGGAACCATATATTACAGAAGTGATTACCTCCTTTCTTCCTGCGTAAGAGAGAGCTCGAGCAGACCAATTAGAGAATCTTGTTGTTAACTTGTCTATTAGAGGTTTGTACTCTGCAATCCTGAGCTTTCTATGCATGAGAGGGAGACCCAGGTATCGTATGGGTAATGAACCTATCTTGAAACCGAAAGAGACAATCCTATCGGTTTCAAGTTGGTTCACTCCCGCAGTGAACAATTCAGTCTTGTCTTTGTTGATGTGAAGACCCGACATCTCAGAGAACTCGTCAAGGACCTTGGCGATATTGTCAAGAGAACCGCTTCGCCCATCAAAGAAGACCATAATATCATCAGCAAAAGCTAAATGTGTTACCTGAGGATTCTCTGCTTCTGGGTGGTGTCCAATGTACCCTCTGTTATACCTTTGATTTAGCATTTGAGAGAGAACCTCCATGGCCAAAGTAAATAGATAAGGCGATATAGAATCCCCCTGTCTTAATCCTTTAGCTCCCTTAAAGTAACCACAGGATTCACCATTGATTGAGACTGAGAAACTTGGTGTTGTGATGCATTCCTTGATCAGCTTGATGAAATGAGGAGGAAACTCCATGACCCTTAAAACATTAATAATGAAATCTCAATGTACCGAATCAAATGCCTTCTTTAAATCCACCTTTAGCATGCCCTTTGGTGAAACGTTTTTGTGGTTATAACCCTGAATTAGCTCTATAACCAGCAACACATTCTCCACCAGTAGACGACCCGGGATGAAAGCTGATTACGTATTTGCAATAAGATTTGGCAAAACGCTTTTAAGTCTGTTTGCCAGAAGTTTTGAAACAACCTTATAGATTGTGTTGCAGCATGCAATGGGACAGAAATCAGCCCTTTTGAAGCATTGGGTGTCTTTGGAATGTGCGTCAGCAGCGTAGAGTTCCATATCATACCTGAATTATTCTCTTGTAGTTTAATACATTCGTTTCGTATGAGAAAACAATTAACGAAGTATATACGATGCTATGCTTTAGAAGGATGGAGTGTTTTTCCACTTGTAAAAAAAAATAAAAAAAATCGACGTGATATTCAACCCAAAAACTATTGTCAACTCAGAAATATCTGAAATCGTGCGGTTTAATTAAGATGGAGAGTGTTGTTGAACAAAAAAAGAAGAAGATGGATATAGTAATGGTGGAGGTATGAGTATGTGTGGAGATATGTGAGCTAGGGGTATTAAAAGAAGAGTTTAGGGTAAGGACCACTACTTAACAATAGAGTAACCCAATTAGCTTTGTATTGCACTTAAGACTCTTTTTAATGTCTACTTGCTCTTTTTATATATTACCTTCATCCACCTACACCATTACTACTAACTAGTTTATTTTTATCCCACTAGTGTTTCTCCCTCATTTCAAAATTTATATTATAAGAAGTCTTTTATTGATCTTCTATAGTGTCTACATGTTTGTAAATCGAAGGAAGATAAGAAAGAACTAGCTAATAAATTAGGATTCGTACCAAGAAAGGAATAATTTTCGAAGATACTGATCTCTAACTTTCTCTATACGTATACTATCATCGGTGATTACAATTTGTTTTTGAACGATTGAATTGTGCATGTGGGGGATTCATCATAGTCCCATACATGCATTATGTTGAAGGTAAATGAATTAGGGTTTCTCATTTTATTTTATTTTAAGTAATCACATGTATAGCTAGCTGGTGTTGGATTTTTTGGACCGAAGCTACATGTATGTACATCCGTGTTAATCAAATCTAGTATCATATGTTATATATACCGCGACCATATTATGGGAGAGGGAAAGCAAAAGCAAAATAACAAAATCTTTTGATTGTATATGGATACGATAAGTCGCGATCAAAGAGGGTAGTGGTGAAATAAAATTTAAAAAGGCGGACCATTTTTATTTAATAGTAATAGTAATTACAAAATGGAGGATGGATGGTGCGATAATGGCGACAACATTTTCCAACTGTCATTTGCCCCCCCCAGGGTCTAGGACTNCCCCCCCCCCAGGGGGGCAAATGACAGTTGGCTAGGGATAGAGCCAACCCTTTCGTCTATTTATTAAGTTAAATAGATAACTTAAATTAATTAATTTTAAACATTACTTTTTTATATATATAGCATGGGTCTATTGGAAAGTTTGTATATCGATTATAAATCTTACCTTTGGTATCTAATTCCGAATTGCTTTTATTCTGATAGCCAAGGCTTTATACGTTTTGAACAATTATTATATCATTTCAGTGATGACCGTCAAGAATATTGTATATCTGAGAACACATCGACTAACCTAGTTAATTTTTATATGTTGGAATCTTATATATTGAAAAGAACATATATAACCCAATGAATAAGACTATTATAGTTTTCGTTTATAATCAGCTAATTCCAAATGGGATATACAGTTAGAATGATCTGTTAGATCCAACCAGATATTTAATTAGTGAAACTATTCGTTTCGATATGAACAAGTGCAAACTCTATTATTAGATGGAAATAAAAAACCTTTAATTATACCAATTTAAGACATGTATTTAACAATAACAAAAGGAACATTTTTTCCATCTCTCAAACTTAACGGTTCGCACACACGCGATGACTATTTATGCATAAATTTATTTTAAAAAGTACATTTGGTGGTAGGGTGTTATTAAGTGATATGGCCTTAGAATGAAATATAAGAAGAAAAAAAAAGATGGAATTAGAAATATATATATATATATATATATATATATATATGTAGATGCAAAATATATGAAGGTGGGTTAAGGTTTGTATGAAAAATTGGATATGTCTTTATTATTATTTTTGGTTATATATGTACATCAAATTATTTTTAGCATTATATAAAAACATATATATATATATATATAACACGTGTTATGATCTTCACATCTACTGTTAAGAGTCTTACATATACATACACTCCTTTTGATATACTCTGCAATAACTGCAAAAGTCAGCTGCTCATGATCCCCCATCATCTAGCTAGCTATTTATACACATAACACATTCATGCATTATTGACTGCTTCCATAGTTAACCACACTTACATGCACATGTCATATAACATATAAGGGATGTCAATATGTAGCGTAGAGTTGGATCGGGACAAAATTCGCATTATTTTCAAGACATTATTACTTCAATTACAAGCGCCTTTGTTTGTTTGCTAAAACCAAGTCATTGCAGTTTACCATGTTATTGATCGTAAATAAAACACATTTTGTTCGAAAATTGTCATTAGAGTTAAGAAGTGACCTAACATACACACATTGATTGTCAACATTGGTTTCAAGTTGGAAATTCATGAATCTACTAAACACAGCTAGCTCACATCACTTGCCACTCGCAAATTCACTACTACAAATATTCATTTGACCATAGATTATTGTAATCTTTCTGGGATATTAGTTAATATAAAAGTTTTGATATGAAAGATTAGGGGACATATGAAAGATTATAACGAAGAGGAAGGTGAAGGTGGTCCAACCAAATAAAGACGATAGATAAAGATCAAAGAGAGACTCCATTGTCCCCCTTCACAAATCTGATATATCTTTGTTTCTCAAAGTTTAGTCGCTTTCCCTTCTTCCACCAACACAACACTGCAAATTTTATTTCTTTATTAGCCTTTCCATTCACTTAATTATTATTATTTCTCTTAAGCGTAATTAGGAATTTAGGATCCTGACGAGGATCTCTTACACCCCACATTTTGGTACATTCAACTTAAAAACAAAAAGAGATTGTTTCACTGGCCCAATTAATATGGGTATACATAAAGCCCATTAGATTGTTACGTAAATGTCACCGTTTGGAAGCGATGTTAGTCTCGCTCTCTTCTTCTACGGCGGGTTAATATATAATATAACTCTACTCTGGTTTCCAAACAGTGTGAGCCTAATGGGCTTTTCTTGTGGTTGGGTTACGTGCCCAGTAGCACACGTTAACGTGATAATTGTTATTTTAATGACAAATTAGAGCTGGCCCCATTGACATTGATTGTGCCAGGTCAAAGGTGATGTGGCATATGCAAGCATTTGTTTAATTATCAGTTTTGTCAGATTATCACCGTACCATACCAAAGATCATCTTGAAATAGTCATTAGCGATAACTATTCATTTAAATAATTTCCATAGCATATCCTTAAAAATTATAAATATCATATTATACGTCACTCAAGATCATGAATCAATCTTAGTTATATAATTGGTTACATCTATGACTACGTTTTTTTTTTATTTTGATATCGAAACAACGTTTATATGTAAAAAACATGTCGACAAATATCAATCCGGTGGCTTCCATGGTGACACAACGTGGTATACATACATTAATAATACATATATGTCGACTCTACTCTACATTGTTACTACATTTTTTTGACAATACTGATATAAGTATAATCCGTTTTTTTATAACAAAAAAATCATTATATAGAACGACTTCACTGATGCAAAGATAAAGATTATCATGGACTCTGATGACACATTCATAGAATATTGAAATGTTCTAAAGAGATATTCATAGAATCTAACAAAAAAAAAAGCATGTTCATATAAATGATCAAAACTAACAAAAATTAGTCACAAAAAAGAACCATATTTTGAGATATTTTGTTGAAACTAAAAGTAACTAACTTATAGATTATTTATAGAAATTTTGTTAGAAAAGCTATAGTTTTGCTAGATTTCATAATATTAAAATTTTGATAACAAAATTTATAAGGTAAGACTTAAAATATGGTTATATTAAAAACAAAAAAAAAGGGTAATATTCTGAGATATTTCCTACGTATTGTTTTTCTTTGTGGAATTTTGGTATTCAAGACGTCAATTTCAAAAGGTTTCTTCTGGACTACAAGTTAGAAACTCTTTCGCTCATAAGCTAAATCCAAATCTAAATCTTCTCTATACACACAAACACATAAAAAAAAGTAACAAAAAAAAAAAAAATTGATTGCTTTACTGTATATAAAAAAAATTTCACATCGTCTCTCTCTCTCTCTCTCTCTCTCTCGTTAAACAAAAACAGTTCCACTGTTCTTTAATCCGGAAAAAAAAAAAAAAGTTTCGATTTTTCTCTGTTTTTTTGTTCTGGCGACTGTTTGGTTCTGAGAGGTTTAGTAGTAATAGAAACAATGGAGGTTGATTCAAGTAAGGATCCGGAAGTCTAACGGGTCAAAACCTGGGATGGAGTCGTCGGCGCGACTTGTGGGTGACTACGAACTTGGCCCGAGAATTGGGTCTGGTTCGTTCGCTGTGGTGTGGTTAGCGAAGCATCGATCGTCTGGTTTAGAAGTCGCCGTCAAAGAGATTGATAAGAAACTTCTTAGCCCTAAAGTTAGAGATAACCTTCTTAAAGAGATTTCGATCCTTAGCACCATCGATCATCCTAATATCATCCGTTTCTACGAAGCTATCGAGGTTTTGAATCCTTTTTTTTCTTCTTGATCTCTCTTTTAGTGTTTAAGACTGATTTGTAATTTGGGAATTTTTTTTTTGTTTAGACTGGAGATAGGATTTTTCTTGTGTTGGAGTACTGTAGTGGAGGTGATCTTGCTGGTTACATCAATCGCCATGGGAAAGTACCTGAAGCTGTTGCTAAACATTTTATGAGGCAATTGGGTAATACAAACAAGCCAAAAGTTATCTGCTTTTTTTTTCATGTTTGTGTAATTTGGAATTTTTTTGTTTGTTGATGTTTGAATCTCTGTTTCTTGTGTTGTGTATTATATATAGCTTTAGGGTTACAAGTACTTCAAGAGAAGCATTTTATTCACCGTGATTTAAAGCCTCAGGTAAAACTTATAAACTCTCTTATATCGTAGTTTGGTGATTGCATTTGTAAAAAACAGAGTAATTTAGTTATTGTGTTCTGTGTTCTTCTTCAGAATTTACTTTTATCTTCCAAGGAAGTAACTCCACTGCTAAAGATAGGAGATTTTGGTTTTGCAAGGTAAGATTAGATCTCATATCTCAAAAAAATATAAGGTTTGCTTTTCATGGAAAAAGGTGTTAGTTTGGTGATATATCATCCACCATTTTGGTATGTTATTTTTTGATTTTGGTAGGTCTTTAACACCAGAGAGCATGGCTGAGACATTTTGTGGTTCTCCATTGTATATGGCTCCAGAAATTATCCGGAACCAAAAGTATGATGCTAAGGTAAGGAAAGTGAACACAAGTTTGAGAAAAGGTTTTATTACCTTTCAATTTTTTTTTTGTTTCTTCTCATTATTTTCTTGTGTCATGGATGTTTCAGGCTGATCTATGGAGTGCCGGTGCAATTTTGTTTCAACTTGTTACTGGGAAACCGCCTTTTGATGGAAATAATCACATCCAGGTTTGTTAGCCTAAATCGATTGAATTGTCTCGTAATGTGAACTTATACTGACCTTCACTATGCTTTGGTGTCTGATCTCTACAGCTTTTTCATAATATTGTGAGAGACACCGAGTTGAAATTTCCTAAAGATGCTTTAAATGAGATTCATCCAGATTGTGTTGATCTGTGCAGAAGCCTTCTCCGCCGAAACCCAAGTATGGTTATAGGATTCTCTTTTTGTCTACTTTTTTGTATCAGTCAAGTCACAACTCAAAATTTTCATTGCAAAATCTGGTCTTTTGACTGCAGTTGAACGCTTGACATTCCGAGAGTTCTTTACTCACATGTTCCTTCGAGAGCTAAGGTAATGTCTGGAAACTTTGACCACCAAACCACGCGCAACCTTCATTTATCAAAAAGCTTTAAACTTTCTCTGCTTAATCTGTCATACCAAATGTTGTTAGACAAGTGCCGGATGTTGAGCGTTCTGATACTACTACCTCTACGGGGAAATCATCTTTGCCCTCCGCACAACCGATTAGTACAAACCGTTTCAAATCAAGTGCAGAGAATGTATACAGACATGGGATTTCCTCTAGTGCCTCAAATTCTCAAATTTCAATGCCACATCTCTCTTTTGAGAAGACTAGAAAAGACACTGAAGGACAAAGCTCATCAAACCAATTTGGAGGTTTGTTATTCGCATGTTTTGTCTGATCTTTGTTGCTTTCTACAAGTTCATATCACTCATAAACTCTTGCTTTCGTCTTTCGTGCAGTTGTAGACTCACTTGAGCTCATAGAGAGAGAGTATGTTCTTGTAAACCGTCCTTCTGCCTCTCTGGAAGGTTCATCAGATTGTTTTGACACATCTTTGCAAGATTCCGGGTTACCTAATTTTTTACCCAGGAATGAAAAAGTTTCATCGAGTTCACTTGAAGCACAGATACCATTATCGGATGTGTCTGTTCCACGACCAGCAAGCGGATCATATCTGTTAACAGAAGTTCAACGCTTAACAATTGTCCATCCTCCAACTAAGCTCCAAGTTTTGCATCAGTATGCACAAGTACTTACAGAATTAGCTCGCGAGATGGTAACTAGAACTTCTTAATTCTCGTGTCTTAAATGATTTAACATTATTAGAGCTTCTATAACACCGTTGCATACAGGGCAACACAGGACAGGTAAAGGAATCTTTTGCTGTTACTCTCGTCATTTTAGCTGTCTGGAGAAAAGCCTTAGAGATATGCGATTCTTGGATGTTATCCGTTGGAGGAGAGAATAGAGTGAACCCTGATCCAACCACAGCTCCTGAGACTTCAATTCCAGATTTAAATTCACCTGCACCAGCTAAAACTTGGGTGACACAAGAGTTCGTTACAGCGTTTAACCAAGCCGAGAATACATCAACTCAACTAAACGAAACAAGTGGTTAGTACCTAACCATTAACCAAGCGATTCTCTGTTATGCTGTTTTTGCAATTACTTGAAGGCATCTCCTTCGCTTCATTGCAGCTGCCACTCATATGCCTGACGCCATGGAAACAATATACGAGAGGGCGCTAGCATACGGCAAGAGTGGTGGGGTAAGTATTAAAGATGAACATTTAGTTCTGAAGTCCGAAACTTCTGTGAAAAATTACTCCTTTTTGACTTTAAAAACCATTGTGTTCTAAAGTGTGAAACTTTTTGTGAAAAGCTTCCACGTTTTATCTACCCATTTGTCCCAAAAAGTCTGAACTGATACTTGGTGTGTTGATTTATTTTGGTTTGTATTTCAGGCTGAAGAGTATTTGAGTAACAAAGAAAGTGCAGCAACATTATACAAGAAAGCAATTCTTCTACTCTCCTTTATAATCGAGGAAGCAGTGACCCTATCTCTAAACCCTCCTTTCTCATTAACCCCTGACGACAAGAAGAGGATTCTCTACTACATCTCTAACTTGCAGCATCGTCGGTCGCATCTTTAGCGAAAATCGGCGGCGGGCATTTGTACATAACAAAACTTTGGTGGCTCTGGCTTGAGTCAACAAATCTTATAACAATTTGGGTTCCTTTGTTTTCCCTTGAAAATTTCAAAACGGTTACTACTCTATATTTGATGATGCTGTGACCAAAAAGTATTTGCCTCCTCCATTGTATAGTGCCAAATATCAATAATACAGCTTAAAGTACCCAAAAAAAATAAATGCAAACTTGTTGGTGCCAAGACTAGAGTGCCAATTCTGTTTCTACTTTGATGCGTTCGTTTAAGCCTAACTGAATGTCATATAAGTATATAAATGTTTTAAAACATTAAAATTTTTATTAAACTTGATTTATAATTGAAAATCATTAAAAGATACAAAAATAATTATTTAAAAAAAATAAAAAACAAATAAATTTCATATTAAAATACTTATTACTTTATGCTTTTGGCTTTTCACCCAAAATTTTATCAAGTAATGTTATAAATGACAAAACATATGTTTTAGATTGTTGATTTTATCCGCTAAATCATACACACTCAGTAAGATCCTCACATTGAATTACAAGACCAAGGTAATTTAATTATGACAGAGAGCTGAGAAGAGTCATTGGTGATTTGTTTTAATATTTTCTCAAATAATCTTATTTTTTTAAACTTCTGATGAAATGTTATATTTATTTAGATTTTTTTAATTATGTACCAATAACTTTAAATCATTTTTTCCCGGTTTTTGTTAATTGGAATCTTATTTATTTGTAATTGTTTATTTTCTAATCTCCTCTTGTTTATACTATATTTTCTCTCATCTTTAATGGGTATAATGTTTAGGTTGAAGATATAAGAAAAAAAATATTTTAGTATTTCTGATTTGTTTTTTTGTTTAAAAAAAAAATTACAACTGCAATCATGCAAACACTTGTGGAAAGTAACTTTTAAAATTCACTCGTTTCGAGCGGTTGAGAGCGATTAGAAGTAGGAGGCAGCGTTTGCGGGAGAACCATTCAATGGCGACCCATTATTAGTAGTATTCTTGGCTCGTAAGGCTATAGAGACTATAGGACACTGTTAATTATTGACAACGATCGTATCAAGTCAACCCTTAAAATAGAGACAAAAGTCAAAACCATAATTGATGAAATTAAATTATCATATAATAAGGTCAAGCATTTAAAGAAGAAAAAAATAGGACCCCAAACTCATCACAAAATCATGATCGAACAGTCCAAGTAATATGCGGCCAACACAGAATTTAATTCCGTCAGTCAGAAAACGAAAGAACGAAAAAAAAACCCAACTTTTTATTCTTTTTTAAATGATTAAAAAAAAAAGATACTACAATTTTGTTAGCTGCTTTTATTTTCTTTTTTTGGAATTTTATGTGTTTTAATCAAATCGTCGGAATATCGAATATCTGATGCACCGCCGCCGTAATCTCGTCGGCCGATTCTAACTCGCAGTCATCCTCCATCTGTTCCAACAAAACCAAAAAGATTGAATTTTTCTTATCAAAGATGGGATTTTTCAATTTGGGTTAATCAAAGTAAATAAAAAGAAATGGTTACCTTGAGTTGGAAGGAATAAGAAACAGAGGAGTGAGACGAAGGTGCGATATTGAGATGAAGAACAGTGAGTCTAAGCTGCTCGAGTGAAACGATTCCTTTGAGAAGTTGTCCTTGTTTCTTCAGACATTCAACTTTTAGGCTTACGTGGTTTTGTATCACTGTAGCTTCGATTTTGGGGATGCAACTTTGATCTTCTCGAGTCGTCCACAACTCGTTCGACGAATAGCCTGAGAGACGATTACTCGCGTTTCCCTCGCTGCTTTGTTGCCTTCTCTTTTGCGTTTCAAGAGATTGTATGATTTGCTCGAGGACCTTCACGTAGTTTATAGCTCCTCCTACTATAGACGCTTGGTCTCCCTGCAAGTACAAATCTTTTGATTAGGTTTTTGACGATTAAAGGTTGAAACTTTTTTAGGTATTTTTGTTTGTTTTATGTACTCGTTGGATGTAGGAAAGTGGGAGAAGGCCACGGAGGGAGCTGATATGTTCGTTCATCTGACGCCGTCGCTTTCGTTCAACAGCAATGTGGTTTATTCTTTGATGCTCAATCTCTTCAATGTTTTTACTTGGTTTGGTCTTCTTCCTCCTCTTTCTCTTTTCTCGAGTCATTTCTTGTGGGAGCAAGTTGTTGGTTTTGCGCTTTCGTCTTGGATTTGCAGTGAGTGGTGATGATGTAGAAGAAGGGAGTGTCATGTTTGCTTGGCTTAAGAAAAGTTCTTGGCTTGACAAAGCTTGATTGGTTCCTTCCATGGATGATGCTGAACTAGGGAAGCGAACGGGTGAATGAAACTCTGGATAGCGTTCGAGTTCCCAAGGCTCTTTGACGGTTTGAAGAGACAATAGCGTTAGAAAGTTTGGCTCTTTGATTGTAAAAAACGATGAGGGGTCTTCACTTTGCAGCATCTGTAGGAATGGAACTGTATCTTGTAAGCTTTCTTCCTCTTCTTTAATGGCAAAGCTTTGAGCCTCTGCAAATCCTTGAGCTTGTAGGCTACTCACATCCCCTTTTCGATCCGAAAACTGCAAGAAACACCGGGGGAATGAGGCGCGCATATGTATGAAAAAGAAGTGTAATTTAGCTCTACTGTGGGTTTGTTTGAGCCTTGGTGTGGGTTAGGACAGTGATAAAGAAAAGTAGAAGGGAAAATGGAATGTTTTCAAAGAGAGGGGAAACAAAAATGATTGCAGAATTGTTAACAAACAACAAAAAGCATTAAATGCAGTATCTGGACTAAGTTGGAATGAGTAAATGCAAGTCCATGTCTCTGAGTATAGAAAAAATGATTCAAGGGAAGAGAGGAGATTGAAGAAAGAGAGTAAAAAGCTTTCTAAATTGAGCAAAAGATACATACACAGGGGTTGATGTGTCCTTGAAACCTCTCCATTTTGAGAGCTCTTGTTTGTTATGTATTGTAATGTAATGAGCACAGGACGAACGAGTGAGTGATAATAAATGCTAAGAATCACCAAAGAGGCAGAAGAGGAAATTCAGGTACTATCTTCTGATTCTGAGCTTTTCTGGAATTGTAACTGTTAGCTTTATATAGAACAGTGAGTCCTTTAGTAAGCTATTGAATAGAGTGGAAACAGAGGAGCTGTAAAAAAAACAGAGAGGTAAGAAAATAGATGTATTTGGGGTACTGTAAGAGTTGGTGAGGCTGAGCAGAGCAAAGAAGAGATTATTGGTGGAGGCAGTTTTGTCTTGAAGTGGAGACAGACTTTGTGGGGACAATTCTAAATGACACAGAAGAAGAAGGTAAAAAGAGACATGTCATGGGTAAGAGAGCTTCCTTTGGGTTTGTGTCATCTTTCTCATGATGTCTCAATCATTCTTTCTTCACTATTCCCACAGCATATCATATATTACAGCACCACGCACCATTCCTTTTCCTTCGAGGCTCAAAAAGGCTTAACTTTATACGGAAACTATGCTGCATGCATCCATCATGTTCTAATGATTTACACCAATTAAGAGCGTTTTAATAGATGTAAAGATTTCTTATTAAGTGTGATAGTTTTGTCTTTTACTTTGCAACCAATACATACCTAATAGCTTGATTACAATATAAGGTTGACTCAAAAGATATTAAACAGTAGAAGTCTTATCTATTAAAATGCCTTGGCTGCTACGGCATTAAACAGTGTTTGTCCTATAAAATGTCCCAGTATGTCTACAATCTCACTCCAAACAGGTAAATTCATACCCGGTCTCACAAAACTTGAACAAAGAAACAAAACATTCGGCCTTTGCATACTTAACGAAGACCTTAGAAACCTTAGAAACAAATTAAAACTCCAAAGAAAGTTTGGATCATTTTTTGTCAATTGTGTACTGGATCGGATATGATTGTTAACAGTCACACACGAGCTATGGTTACTTGCTCTCAGGACAGTGATGCCCCACTCTTTTTTTTGGTAGGTTATTATATTATCAAAGATATATAAACCCTAACGATTCTGTTTCTTTTGTGGTATCTTAACACAAATCCCTAATCTCAAACAAAGTTGTCCTTTTAATTACTTTTTTTTAGACAGGACAAAAAGAAACTTATTCATAAACAAAAAAACAATGGCATATGTCACAACAATGTAATGGATAGCACACGAGAAAGCGAAAAAAGATTGAACTTCGATCATGAAAATGACAGGAAACCAGAGAAATTAACCCCTTTTGTTGTTTTAACGCTCGATTTGTATCGTGACGTGACTGATATGGAACTCTCTCCATATGTAATCGATCACTTTGTTAAGAACCGTATCATCATCAGCTTCTGGTCTAATCTTGACATTACAAGAAACCAGAGCTTTTCCAACTGTAATTGCCCAAATGTGCAGCTCATGAACACCAACCACTTCTTCGATTTGCATCAATCCCTTTTCGAGTAGCTTCGCATCGATCTCTCTCGGTGTGCTCTCCATTAAAACTTCAAGTATGCTTCGAATCATCTTAATGGTCGTCCCTAAAACAATAACCGAAAAGACTAACGTGCAGATCAAGTCAATTACTTTCCATTTAGGGTCATACCAAATCAGACCCCCTCCAATCATCACCCCAATGCTCTGGATTAAATCACCAAGAACATGAAGATAAGCCCCTTGCACATTAATGTTCCTCCCTTTCTTTGATTTCTCCAGTAATAGCTCAGCTTTTCCCCCATCACCATGACCATGACCATGACCATGACTATGACTATGACCATGCACATGAGTATGACTATGACCATGGCCATGATCATGTCCAAGCACAAAAATCATTATGATGTTTACAACTAAACCAAAAGAAGCAACAAGAACCATAAAGAAACCATCAACATCATCATTAGTCTCTTGAACGAGTCTAGTCACGGCTTCATAGACCAAAATCCCAGTGAGTAGCCAAATGAGCTGGACTGAGATAAGAGCACCCAAAATCTCAATCCTGAAGAAGCCGTAACTCTGTCGGGGATTCGCTTCCCAAGAAGAAGCCCATAAGGAGAGCATAGAGATAGCAAAAGCACCAACATCAGTGAGCAAATGAGCTGCATCTGTTAGTATAGCCAAACTATTAGCCTTAACGCCACCAACAACTTCTATGCTCATGAACAAGAGACCCAACACCGCAACGCAACAGAGCTTTCGCATCGAAGCAGCTCGTTCCTTAGCATCACTTGGAGAAGTTGAAAACCCACAAGCTGTTTCACCACATACTTTACTTCTTCTTGAATCCATCTGCAGCCAAAAAAAAATGGAACTTTAGAGCTAGAATCAATGAACTATACGCAATTCTATGGATACAGACATACAGTATATAGATTTGTTTACCTTACAACAAAGCAAGATAGTAGAAACTCAATCCAAGAGTGAGGTTTAGAGTTAGAAACATGAAGTAGATATTTAAAGGTTGGAAAAAACAGAGAAGTAAACAGGGACATGCATCCCACAACACCAGGATGCGAGCAAAACAATATTTCACATTACAACATACGAAGATTACAACATACGAAGAACAGAGAGACTAATAATTAACAATAGTTAATTAAAACCCGTGAAGTTAATGAATATGACAACTTATTGATAACAAAACAAAGAGTCAAACCCATAATCATGCGTAGAAGCATTATAAAATGCATATTTAAGTGAAGGCCCAATGTAACAATGACGAAATCCAAGCGACATCAGATTCTGATGTAGACCAATTCTTGATATCATCACATCGAGAGTGGAAAGAATCTGGAAACAAAAGCTATACTAATCTCTCTCTCTTCCCATATCGTCCACTCCACGACATTGTTTGTTTTTCCAACGAAAACTATCGAATCGCTGTACTTGTAATAAATAGTTAATTCATCTTTATCGTTTTCTTAAACAGGCCCATTTGAAAGTTATATAATGGGCTAATTACAAATGCTGGGCTGAGGAGGATGGATATACAGAAATAATAATAACTGCGGCTGCTATATATTGGCTAGGAAAATATTTTTGGTCTTTCTAGACGGTCTCTAACTTTGACTTTGACTATTTTTGAAAAATGCAAAAAAAAAAAAACGTTTACATTATTTTATGTGAACTCAACCTCTATAGAACTACAAACCAAACTTTTAATAATCAATTCTATCTAAGTAAAACCTGCTTATAGCATTAATAATGTAAACGCTTTTTTTTTGTAACACTTCGAAGTTGAGTTCACATAACCAAATTCCGAAATGAAGACTAATTATACATAGATGGGATAGTTGACGTTGGTTTTATTTACAGACTAAAAGTACAAAAACAATACTACATTTTTCCATTGGGTGATGCAACAGACAACAGTTTAATAGGATTCTTTACACCTAGGTTTTGCTTACCGGAACTGCTTTTTCGTCTAAAATTTCTTAGAGATATCGATACAAAAGCATGATAAATAAATACTCAAACTTTTAAACAAATTGTAGGTATGTAAAACTTTCAAAAAACCAGAACCGTAACATAATCATAGTTAAAATATAAAGAATTTTTTGTAAAATATAAAGAATTGACATCATCGTAATTCTATTTTACATTAGTAAAAGAAATCGATAATTTTGAAAGCGTCATATATATGTACGTAGGTGGAGTTGAGTCACACCGTAACTGTGAATGAGCAACCGTGCGTGACCAGACAGACGTAAAAAACTTAAATCCATTCTGATGGGTTGATCAGGGTCTTTTTTGAACAGATGAAATAAATATATGAAGTTGTCGACTAGATTTGAAATTTGTCTGTAAGTTTACCTTTTGAGATATTCAGATCTATGTGATGCTAAAGCGCAATCGAATTTAACTTGTCTGATAAGTGATAATTTTCGAGCATAATGAAGAATTAGTATTTTATGTAATATATAATAACTCTTCTATTCGTTAACAAAATTTTTAAAACTTGTTGAAATTTACATGTAAATCGATCTTTAAATGCATGACACAAACATACTATACCTTTTTGCTTCTCTTTTTTTTTTTCTTACTTTTCTTTAGCCTAAGTTTTGTGCATGAGATAATATGCTTTAACCAACAACAACAAGTAAACAAATATTGAAAATGATCTAGAAACGTTATCAAAGTGTCGTTTATCTAAACTTTTACAGTATAGAAGACACATATATAATATTATTCCTCAGTGATGGAACCCAATCTTCGAGACACTAAGTAATTTCCACGCCGTTCCGACGGAGCATCGTCACTGGAGCCAAGAACCCTTGCCGGAAAGCGACCTTCCAAACATTCTTTAAGAATCAAGAAACCAATCTTACCACCGTCGTTTGATTGATCACCACGACGTGCCAAATACATAAGCTCTTCCAGTTGATCTCTTCTCATCCTCACTTTAACCCGTACAGTGCTTCTACGTTGTTGCGGCGACTCCTCCACGTGTCTTCCTCTTCCTCCGTCGCCAGAAGCCGGGTGTACAGCGCAGCTTCTCCTAAGAAAATTCCCCATTTCTTGATCTTCCTTGT
>NC_025691.1:821548-832255 GCF_000633955.1 Camelina sativa
ACATAAGCTCTTCCAGTTGATCTCTTCTCATCCTCACTTTAACCCGTACAGTGCTTCTACGTTGTTGCGGCGACTCCTCCACGTGTCTTCCTCTTCCTCCGTCGCCAGAAGCCGGGTGTACAGCGCAGCTTCTCCTAAGAAAATTCCCCATTTCTTGATCTTCCTTGTTTTTCAAGTGCTTGCATAAAATGATGCGTGTATGACTTGTTTATATATATATAGGACTATAGAGAAGAGATTGAGATTGTTAGGGATTTTATTTAGGCGTGGGCATTTTATATATAGGCGTGTGCAATTTGGTTTTCCTATTGTTTGGGTTGGGTATTTCGGTTTTGCCGTCAAAGTATGTCCAAACGAAAGCAGAGAAAAATGATTTAGTTTGGTTATATCCGGTTCCAATATTTGGTTTGGTTTTTAATAACCTTTTTGAAATGAAAGTAGCAATACACAGTTAACTATGTATAACCTAATATCGCCTTGATCTATTAAAAACGTACGTTATCCTTGAAAAAAAACTAGTTTATTCGATTCGATTGCACTAAATTTAGTTTTGGTTCGGTGGTAATATATAAACTGTGGCAGTAGAATGTTATAGTAAACCCCGGTTAGTTTCAATGTGAAACCATTTGGGTTCTTTTTTCAACCCGGAATTTTATAAAAAATGAGGAAGGAGTTTGAGTAAGGATGTGAACTACGATGCATGGGGCATGCGAGGTTATTAGACGGAAATTATTAAAGTGTTGTTCTGGTTCACGTATCTGCTGACGTGGAATCTAAGTTAATTAATTACTATACTAAACAACACACAGGCACAGGCAGGGTGTGTTTCACGCGTCAACTATCTTTAAAGTTTTCTCCGGGATTTTGTCACCTTAATTAAGCCTGTCATTAAATTAATACTCACCTATTTCTCGTTTTTTATTAAAAATAAAATTATTATATCGAATGAAACCTCCCCTTTTTCTGATTGGGTTTTCGATTTTAATTAAAAAAAAATTGTATGTATCTTTGTATATATTCAGGACCATAATTCATGATTTAGTTTTTCGTTAGGCCCATTATGTGTTACCACTTTAGTTAAGTCTGACTCGTTATGTAAGTGTTGGTTAATTAGGCCATATAGGTTGGTGTTATTAGGAGGCTAAACTGCCCATCCTAACCAAATTAATTTTAAACAAAGGAGAAAGAACAGTTTTGAGAGTTTTAAAAGAAAGAACAATCTATATATATATATTTTTGGACACATTTATGAAATAAATAATGAAGTTCACAATTATTTACAGATATGTCATTAACAATAAATATTTTTAATTTTAATTTATAAAATAAAATTTAAAACCAACATTTTGTCCAGAAAAAAATTCCTAAAATATCTCCTTAATCAATCAACGACTAATTACAATATCTCATTAAATATTTGTTTTGTAAAATTCCTAAATATTTCCTTAATTCATTACAAGATTTAATGCTAACAATAAAAATGTATGTAGAAATCCCAAATTAATCTTCAATACATATTTGTCCATTTTATCTGCAAAAAAAAAAAAAAAAATAAAAAAAATTATCATATTTCATAACTTATTTATGAATCATATGTAAACAATTCTAAAATTAAGATATTTTGAACATAATGTATACTTGATTAGCAAGATTTTTGGTACTAAATTTTTTTGCATTTTCGTTATTTGGGTTTTGAAAAACGTGCATGTTGTACTTAAACAAAGAAGAAAAATAGTGTTTGAATATTTAGCGGGATTGGTTTGGGTATCAATATAAATTAAAAATTATTTTATTAACTGTTAGTAAATCATCAGTTCATTATTTTATTAACGTCATCGACGATTGAATATTAGGTATATCTAATTAAGTTTATTAAATTACGATTATGTAAAATAAACAAACAGTACTACGGTATACCACATGTTATATTCTGAATTTAACAATTTAAACCGGTAAACCTAAACTTTTTAAACCGGTAAACCTATATAATATATAGATATAAGGGGATATACATTTAAAATTTACAAAACATTAGTCATATATAGTTAATCTATTTAAAAAATTATATTTTTATTTTACTTTTAAAAATATAGTTCCGCGATATACCGCGGGTTAAAACCTAATTCATTATATAAACTCAGTTTCATTTAGGGTAAGGGTCTTCAAAAGAAAACATATAAACCAAAACAGAACCACGTTAAAATCTCAAACTAAATATTAATTCATTTCTCACTTGAAGTTTTTAAACAAAAAGAATAAATCAAAGATGACAAAAACAATAAATTATTAAAATTTCATCTGTATTTCTATAACTCATAATTCTTTGCTGGTATTTATAAATTTCAGCATGTAGTGTGAGAGACAAGTAGGCTAGTGGAATTTTTATAATATATATTCCACTATGGTGGGTTCAAAGCTCTCTAATAGAACTCAAAAAAAAAACAAAAAAAAATGTGATTATGTAAATATTATGGGCCATTGCTCGTCAGGACCCTTGAAATTAATAATGACCCGCCAAGAAATTGTTGGTACGTAATTGAGTGCACCGAAAGATGGTGGTACTGTTTTTTTCTTTCGTCTTTCTATAATCTTTCTTTTTTGATCCTCCGTATACTATAAGAAGACAAAAATGTTATGTTGTTGTAGGACATGGATCCACAAGTTATGTGACATTACATTAATCAATTAGAGTAGAAACAACATGCAAAGATATACTCTGTTTATCTTGAAAATCTTTTAAGATATACACTGTTTGGTCAATAGTTTAACACGTAAACGGTAAACGTTTGTTTTATAAATTTCGTGGGGTTTTCTCTAAGAATTTGGCTTCACCTGAATGTAAAAATAATAAAATTCAACTGCAACTTTGATTAACCATATATAGTTTTATAAAGTTAAGATTAAAGTCTTTTTGTCTCTGTCGGCCTTTTCAACCTTTTGACCTCACGTGAACATTATTAACCCTGTCACTTCCTTTTTAAAAGGGAATGGGTGAATAATTTATATTCTTTCTTGTAGTTACGTTTTCTTAGACAACCGCTCTCTATTTTTATACAACCTTGCCAATTAATCTACAGATATGGAATTTATTAGCTTCAAATGAAATAAGAAGTGCCAAGCACTTTCAAAATGAAAATACATTATATTGCCAAAGTATTCTACGAGTAGTCATATTACCAGTTACTCTGAAGTACCCAAAATCATAATATGAATATGATGATAATAAATTATCGCAAGTACAGGATCTTCGTTCCTTTTTAACCAAGAAAAGTGGTGGACCATCCACAATTTTTTTCTTTTTACTTCGTAATAAAGTTTTATACTTTATTTTGGTAATAGATACTTCATATGCTCAAAGAAAACCTTCGTCTTAAACCTCTCTCCGTCTTGGGTTTTCTTTGGATTCCATACATTACAAATACACACAATAATAACTTGTTACTATTATATATTCTCTTGTGAAAAAAAAAACAAAAAAACAAAATGGGTAACTGCGTATTCAAAGGAAGTGGTGGTTCAAGAAAATTGTACGACAAAGATGATTCGTTGATAAAAGTGGTGACTCCAAACGGTGGCGTTATGGAGCTTCATCCTCCCGTCTTAGCCGAATTCATCACCAACGAATTTCCCGGCCACGTCATCCACGACTCCTTAAGCCTTCGCCACTCATCTCCACCGCTTCTACACGGCGAAGAGCTCTTTCCCGGTAACATATACTACCTCCTCCCTCTTTCTTCCCCCGCCTCAACCACTCCACAGTACTCTTCCGAACAACTATCAACGCCGTACAGAATGTCTTTCGGGAAAACACCGGTAGCGACGGCTATGAATGGCGGGGGAGGAGGTGGTTGTGGAGTGTGGAAGGTGAGGCTTGTGATAAGTCCAGAGCAGTTGGCGGAGATTCTTGCGGAGGATGTGGAAACCGAAGCGTTGGTTGAAAGTGTGAGGACGGTGGCGAAGTGCGGCGGAGGTGGACTTCACTCGAGGGCCAACTCAGACCAGTTAAGCGTTACGAGTAGCTTCAAAGGGCAATTAAGGTAAATTTTCCAATATGTGTAATTTTTACGTGAATTATGTAATACTCTGTTTTCACGGTTAAGCTTTTAAATTATGTTGATTTGCGTTGGAGACTTTGAAGTGATTACATAAGTTTATAAACTTAGAAATATATGACATTTCGACGACATCTCACATGAAACGATTAATTAATAAGATCCTAATTAGATTATTTAATCTTTCTCATTCAATGCAAAAACCTAAAAGAGCCTAAAAAGAGCAAAACAAACGNAAAAAAAAAAAAAAAAAAAAAAACGAGAGGCACATAAATATCATATTGTTCACTCGGGAATGAAATGGTCTACTGAGTTCAAACTTTATGAGACGCAATAATTTTATAAACATATATCTTTTCCCTTTGTTGGGATACAATTAATCATTTTCCCTTTTCATGAATTGTACTTCTATTTTATTATGTTTTCATGTTTTTAATGTTTAAAATTTTATGAAATGCAATAATTTTATAAACATATTTTAATATGCAAAAATTTCATATTCTACTTTAATTTCTTTAATTTCAAAAAAAAAAAAAAATCAAATTAAGAGACCTAATATAAGAACCCATCGTTGGAGGGAAAAATTGTAATTATATTTCCCAAAGTTCTTAATCAACTAAAAGTACATCTTATATTAATTCAAAATTATAAGAGCTCCAAAAATATAAACCCCATTGAGATTGCCCTTAGCTCTATTGGGTTTATGTTGAAATGATTTTTTGTCAACTAATCATTTGAGTTTATTTCAGGCCAAAGGACCCAAATATGACCAGAAACAGTTTAGGATTATACACCCTACATAACTATTAAAAGGTCCTGATATCGGTTTTATAACTAAATACAGAAACAAAGAAACAATTGTTCCTAGACTTGACCATGTAGACTTGTAGTTTGTTCAAAAGAATTGGATCTTTTTTAGATTATCAAAACATGCCATAAGGCCCATAACGTAGGTTGCATATATAGAATCAAAATTGGATATGTTGCGTAAAAGCAGGTTTTCTCTTCCAACACATTTGTACTGTATATAGCTATGTGACTGATTCCTCTGTTCTCGTCCAACCAAAAAGAACACTCCGGCTTGTTTATCACCTCCATATATAATTTTCTATTTGGGTACAGTTATTTTAGAATTTAATCATTTATTGGGAGCGAAAATTCATCATCATATCATTTAGATACATAATCTATTTGAAAAGACAAACACACATGGTTCAGGTTTAAGATTAATAATTAAACACATATTTTTTAATTGTGAGACCAAGGTACGTACCTTTCTCTCTCGTGCATGCAAAAGTATTTAACTACTTGATTACTTCGTCATGAGATACCAAAGTGAGGAAGAATACATGTATTAGACGACAAATATTTTTAAAAATCTAGCAATTTCAGCTGTCCTGGCTGCATCAACAACCAGCAAACTTGGAAGGTATTAACATTTGTTTACTAAAAAATACCTTAAACGAAAAAATTCCTTCAACATTGGAAAAGATAATATGCTATAATATATACCTATTTGAATTTTGGAATTTTCTTCGCTATCGCAATAAGATGCTTAATTTCTACTTGGCCGTCCAACTGGTTCAAAGCCGCATCGATAAGGCATTCATAGATTGATTATCTTCATTATGCTCTTCAAAGCCGCAATGATGCAACACTGGTTCGTGGAGACTTTATCATAACTTTTTGTGCTTGCAACAATTGTTTTAAGACATGTCCTATACACAGAGTTTCTGGTTTCTTTATGTCTTACAGTCGTTTAATTTGTTGTCTCTTTCAAGGGAGGATTAGTGCTGCTTACTAATGTGATATATTATATATATATTGTATCATACCAATGTGATGTATTTAGTTTTACATAAATGTTGTTTTCCTATATCACCTTCGTTTATAATATAATATATATAACTGGTAGTACATAAATGAAGATTGTTTCGAAGTTCAATAAAATTAATCCCTTGATCACTTGGTAAACAGATCGCTATCGTAACAACTACTAATATGTGAAAAGAAAAGACTAAACCAAACGAACACAATCAAAAGTCACCTTCAATCCTTCAACTTTGATATTACGATTCCTAAATTTCTTAAAGTACGAATTTGTAAAGCTTTCTAAATCCACGTAAAAGTTAGAATTACATTCACTTGTTCGTACACAAGGAGAACAAAAGGGCCATCTTCTCCACGGTCAGCTTAGTAAAGGAGACTCATGAATCAAGATCTGGATCAGCATCGCAATATTGGCTTAACAATGTTCGTTTCAAACTACATATTGGCTGCAAATGGTTGCTTAAAATTGAAAAAATGGATTGAACAAAATTGGGTTGAATAATATTCAACTCATTCATCTCCAAAATAGTGGCTGAACAAGTTGAACAATTTTGCTGTAGGATTAGTTTATTTTTCTAACTTTTTAAGTTGAACGGCTGAATAAGTTTTTCCAACCTCTTCAACCTCTTTAATGCAAATGGTGAAAATTGGTTGAATAATTTTTTTCAACCTGTTCAATCTCTTCAACCGTGCAACCATTTGCACCCATTATATAATTCTTCAACCACATATATTTATTTTCTTAATTATTCATTTTGTAAATATAGCCTCTATACTCAAATACATTTAGATCAGACCACATACATTTACTCAATTTTGGTTTAATCAGAATTAACTTTTTTTTAAATCAAATAACATTATGAAAAAAAAAAGATCATCAACATGCAAATAACATTAAGGCAACGGTAGGTCCTATATATTTGAAGTATATAGAAATAATTATAATCTGACAGTTCGTATGTCCATTTCACGTATTCTTCCCCACGATTTCTTACGATTTTCTCTAGCCCCACTGCTTTGATTCTACACTTTTTTGAACTTCCTGCGCCATTAGTATGCCGTAAGGACACGTCGTCATTAGTTTATAAAACCCTTTGCAACTGTCTGCATTATGCTTGCAAGCTTGTATATATTTTTTTTTTTGGGTATCAATGTAAACATCATTCAAACATAAGTATTCTTAGCCTTGGGATTTCGGTTATTTCGGTGAATTCGGTTCGGTTATTTCATTTTTTCGGGTTTTTGAGTTTTGAAAATCTAACCGAATTGAACCGAAATATATTTCGGTTCGGTTATTTCGGTTTATCGGTTAATTCGGTTTTCAAATTTCAAAACCGAAATTAATCGAAATTTGATTAAAAACATTAAAAAAAAATCAGATTTTTCGGTTATTTAGAGATAATCTCGGTTTTTTCGGTTTTATTTTAAATATTTCGGTTTTTTTGGTTTCGGTTTTTCTGGGTGATTCGGTTATTTTAGGTGTAAATTTTGGTTTTGTTAGATTTTTTCCTAAAAATTTATAAATAAAAAAAAAAAATAATAATAATAATAATAATAATTCGGTTAACCGAAAACCGAACCGAAATAACCGAAATATTTCGGTTTTTTGGAAAAAAATTGTACCGATCGGTTCACCCGCCATAACCGAAACCGAACCGAACACCAAAAATATCGGTTCGGTTCGATTCAGTTATTTTGGTTCGGTTTAAAACCCCAGGGCTAAGTATTCTTATTACATACTCCGGATTGCAAAACCTTGTCAGTGCTATATATTCACATTTCTCAAAACTATAACTTGTTAACTGTATCAGAAAGCATCCATTATAATTAACTCAATTTTAATCTCATAATTTAAGTTAGTATGGCGACTGTTATCCTATAGCAGAGTACATATATGGCCATAATAAGTTTTGAGTCCCTGAGTATATATTATGAATCTATTATAAACTCAAAACCACGTTAAAAGAAAATCAGAAATTAAATAACCGTTTGTAAATAGGCCCCCACAAGATCTACGGCATACGTACGTACATACTTCTCTCACAGTTGTAAACAACTGTTCATCTAGATTCACGTCGTCATCCGAACTTAAAATAAATACAGTAAGTTATTTTATTTTTGGCAAATCCACTTTCTTTTCTTGAACCACATGCACATAATGCGAATCTCAGACCCTTTNTTAAAAAAAAAAAAAAAAAAAGACCTTTTTGTGCAATGTTAATTACCTTACCTGCACATATATTCCATGAGGAGTTTGTGGATTCTCATGAGTAATATATATACTTCACCATTCACCAGTCTATCGATATGATATCTCCTCGCATCACGTTCTACGTACAAACTGGCCTCTGAAATTATTTGAATTCATATCGATAATAGTAGACTAAGCTACGAGCTTTAATCGACGAGTTTTAATGTCGTAGTTAACATCACATCACATCTTTTCCTTTGTGTATTCTTTGCAATTTATGAGAAAACAAAAATGACTAAAATAAAATGTCTTGTCTATAGAGAATTTTAAGGTCGGGTGTCATCGTAGCGATGTGGGCTTGCTTCCTACATTACAGTTGACAAGTGGATCCCACGTGGACCATACTTTTACCCAATGGCTACGTGACCTGGTCCCACTGTATTTAGAAAAACTACCCTAAACAAAATTAAAGAGGATCATTACACATTTACACCGAACTAAAAGATAGCAAAATAATTTTAATTTTAAATTGTAATTAATTTTTTATATTTTGCATTATTGTATTTTTGACGGGTATATTACTGAATCATGCAATAAAATAGATAGTTTTTGTAGTAGATTTATATAATGTGATCTCAAAAGTTGGCAAAACGATAAGCTGAAGAAGCTGGCACGAGGTACTTGGTATAGCCGTTTAGCCGTTGGTAGTATAGATTTCCCAAGCAAGTACAACATTCATTACGAGTTCTGTTTCCGGAATATAACAGAGACTTCAAATTATTAGAATAACCCCTTAGAGGCTCTTATTATGTTTATTTGTAACTGGCCGCTCATGCATACTTACAATGACACCATATGAAAACACAAGATATTCGGATTAAAAATTAATACTCCCATTTTTAAAAGGAAAATTTGTTAAAAAGAAATTAAAAATGAACACATGCATTTCATCATGCATGTATTTTTTGTTTTGCCAGGTGATGTAAACAATATACACATATATTTTATTTATTTTGACGTCGAGATATACACACACACACACATATATATATATAGAGACCCACTTTGGTTAGTTATAAACTCGTTATATGTTCTTCTTCTTTTTTCTATCTTTAGCAATGAACATATCAGTAAACGGACAGTCACAAGTGCCTCCTGGCTTCAGGTTTCACCCGACCGAGGAAGAACTCTTGCAGTATTACCTACGCAAGAAAATCTCTAATGTCAAGATCGATCTCGATGTTATTCGTGACGTTGATCTCAACAAGCTCGAGCCTTGGGATATTCAAGGTTCAACTTCTATCTTTATTGTCTATATTATTTCTTGCAATCTCGAGAGTATACATAGACTTTCTTGATTCTTGATAAAACGTAATATTAGGGCTTCTATATATTAAAGTATTCTTCCTATCACGTTGAGTCGTAGATAGAAGCTTCAAGAACTGGTGATTTCATATTGGGAAAAATTCGTAGAGTAAAAAAATACATATACGCTTAATTGTTTGTTAAAAATATATACTATTTGGAAGAAGAACTATAAGAACCTAACATATAACTCTTGTTTTTTCCCTGAGTAGAGATGTGTAAGATTGGAACAACGCCGCAAAACGATTGGTACTTCTTTAGCCATAAGGACAAGAAGTACCCCACGGGGACTAGAACCAACCGAGCCACCACGGTCGGGTTTTGGAAAGCTACAGGACGTGACAAGATCATATATACCAATGGTGATAGGATCGGGATGCGAAAGACGCTTGTCTTCTACAAAGGTCGAGCCCCTCATGGTCAGAAATCCGATTGGATCATGCATGAATACAGACTCGACGAGAGTAGTGTATTAATCTCCTCGAATCACGATGATGATGTCAACGTCGACACATGTGAGGCCATAGGATGCGACGAAGGATGGGTGGTGTGTCGTGTTTTCAAGAAGAAGAGTCTTTGCAAGACCATGATTAGCAGCCCTGGGAGATCGGTTAAAACGTCGTCGTTCAACGATGAGACTATCGAGCACCTTCTTGAAGCTATGGGGCAATCTTGTAAAGAAGAGATAGTTTTAGACCCTTTTTTGAAACTCCCCAACCTCGACAACAACTGTCACGTCAGCAAAGTTGTGGATCCAAGCTTCGTCACTAGCTGGGCCGCTTTGGATCGGCTCGTTGCCTCGCAACTAAATGGGCCTAACTCGTATTTGATCCCAGCCGTCAGTGAGACTTCAGAATCACCGTTCCATGAACTGGACCGGTCCGGTTATTATACCGGTTTAACGACGGATAATTATATACCGGAGATGGATTTGTGGAACGATGCAGAATTCGAGAGACCGACAACGTCATCGTCCAACCCATTGTGTCACGTGTCGAACGGAAGTGGATGTCGGAAAATGGAAGTGGCATACCAAAACATTGTGTAAAGATGTAATAATCATCATACCATATAGTTGTTGAAAGTTGAAAAAAATTACGATAAGAAGGGTCAGTTTGTGATAATTACAGTAGTTATGTGAAATCATTACAGATAAACAAAAGTTCTCTATGTCTGTCGTACACTTTTATATCATAATGATTCTATATTTTATAAATAGAAGAATATAGTTTTGAATTTGATTGGTCTTAGAATTTTTTTAATGTTTGA
>NC_025691.1:836356-849284 GCF_000633955.1 Camelina sativa
AAAAAAAAAAAAAAGACCTTTTTGTGCAATGTTAATTACCTTACCTGCACATATATTCCATGAGGAGTTTGTGGATTCTCATGAGTAATATATATACTTCACCATTCACCAGTCTATCGATATGATATCTCCTCGCATCACGTTCTACGTACAAACTGGCCTCTGAAATTATTTGAATTCATATCGATAATAGTAGACTAAGCTACGAGCTTTAATCGACGAGTTTTAATGTCGTAGTTAACATCACATCACATCTTTTCCTTTGTGTATTCTTTGCAATTTATGAGAAAACAAAAATGACTAAAATAAAATGTCTTGTCTATAGAGAATTTTAAGGTCGGGTGTCATCGTAGCGATGTGGGCTTGCTTCCTACATTACAGTTGACAAGTGGATCCCACGTGGACCATACTTTTACCCAATGGCTACGTGACCTGGTCCCACTGTATTTAGAAAAACTACCCTAAACAAAATTAAAGAGGATCATTACACATTTACACCGAACTAAAAGATAGCAAAATAATTTTAATTTTAAATTGTAATTAATTTTTTATATTTTGCATTATTGTATTTTTGACGGGTATATTACTGAATCATGCAATAAAATAGATAGTTTTTGTAGTAGATTTATATAATGTGATCTCAAAAGTTGGCAAAACGATAAGCTGAAGAAGCTGGCACGAGGTACTTGGTATAGCCGTTTAGCCGTTGGTAGTATAGATTTCCCAAGCAAGTACAACATTCATTACGAGTTCTGTTTCCGGAATATAACAGAGACTTCAAATTATTAGAATAACCCCTTAGAGGCTCTTATTATGTTTATTTGTAACTGGCCGCTCATGCATACTTACAATGACACCATATGAAAACACAAGATATTCGGATTAAAAATTAATACTCCCATTTTTAAAAGGAAAATTTGTTAAAAAGAAATTAAAAATGAACACATGCATTTCATCATGCATGTATTTTTTGTTTTGCCAGGTGATGTAAACAATATACACATATATTTTATTTATTTTGACGTCGAGATATACACACACACACACATATATATATATAGAGACCCACTTTGGTTAGTTATAAACTCGTTATATGTTCTTCTTCTTTTTTCTATCTTTAGCAATGAACATATCAGTAAACGGACAGTCACAAGTGCCTCCTGGCTTCAGGTTTCACCCGACCGAGGAAGAACTCTTGCAGTATTACCTACGCAAGAAAATCTCTAATGTCAAGATCGATCTCGATGTTATTCGTGACGTTGATCTCAACAAGCTCGAGCCTTGGGATATTCAAGGTTCAACTTCTATCTTTATTGTCTATATTATTTCTTGCAATCTCGAGAGTATACATAGACTTTCTTGATTCTTGATAAAACGTAATATTAGGGCTTCTATATATTAAAGTATTCTTCCTATCACGTTGAGTCGTAGATAGAAGCTTCAAGAACTGGTGATTTCATATTGGGAAAAATTCGTAGAGTAAAAAAATACATATACGCTTAATTGTTTGTTAAAAATATATACTATTTGGAAGAAGAACTATAAGAACCTAACATATAACTCTTGTTTTTTCCCTGAGTAGAGATGTGTAAGATTGGAACAACGCCGCAAAACGATTGGTACTTCTTTAGCCATAAGGACAAGAAGTACCCCACGGGGACTAGAACCAACCGAGCCACCACGGTCGGGTTTTGGAAAGCTACAGGACGTGACAAGATCATATATACCAATGGTGATAGGATCGGGATGCGAAAGACGCTTGTCTTCTACAAAGGTCGAGCCCCTCATGGTCAGAAATCCGATTGGATCATGCATGAATACAGACTCGACGAGAGTAGTGTATTAATCTCCTCGAATCACGATGATGATGTCAACGTCGACACATGTGAGGCCATAGGATGCGACGAAGGATGGGTGGTGTGTCGTGTTTTCAAGAAGAAGAGTCTTTGCAAGACCATGATTAGCAGCCCTGGGAGATCGGTTAAAACGTCGTCGTTCAACGATGAGACTATCGAGCACCTTCTTGAAGCTATGGGGCAATCTTGTAAAGAAGAGATAGTTTTAGACCCTTTTTTGAAACTCCCCAACCTCGACAACAACTGTCACGTCAGCAAAGTTGTGGATCCAAGCTTCGTCACTAGCTGGGCCGCTTTGGATCGGCTCGTTGCCTCGCAACTAAATGGGCCTAACTCGTATTTGATCCCAGCCGTCAGTGAGACTTCAGAATCACCGTTCCATGAACTGGACCGGTCCGGTTATTATACCGGTTTAACGGCGGGTAATTTTATACCGGAGATGGATTTATGGAACGATGCAGAATTCGAGAGACCGACAACGTCATCGTCCAACCCACTGTGCCACGTGTCGAACGAAAGTGGATGTCGGAAAACGGAAGTGGCATACCAAAACATTGTGTAAAGATGTAATAATAATCATCATACCATATAGTTATTGAAACTTGAAAATTTTACGATAAAAAGGGTCAGTTTGTAATAATTACAGTAGCTATGTGAAATCATTACATAAAAACAAATGTTCTCTATGTCTGTCGACTGTCGTACACTTTTATATCATAATGATTCTATATTTTTATAAAAGAAGAATATAGTTTGGAATTTGATTGGTCTAAGCATTTTTTAATGTTTGAAAATTAACTATCAATCTATGACTAAAAGCAATTACATTTTCCTTTGAAACAATAATCACATGGGTTCGTCGACAAAATTAACTTTTGGAATAAGTAATTTCCAATTCCATAACATTCTTTTGTGTTTCAAACTTTCTAATTTTACTCCTCTATTTATTAGACTGACTGTTATATTCACTAGGGAATATTTCTGCTAGGAAAGTCATATCTTTAGTTGGTAAAAATGCTTTGCTTAGTTTTGATGTTGAATAGTTTGCTTTTTTCATCATTAGAAATTGATTAATTACCAATTAATCACCCCAACAAACTTGGATTAAGATGCACCAAGTGCCTAATCATAGCTGTATTAACCTACACATCAAAGCTAATCACACTCATTAATTTTTAATTATAGCATTTTAACCATATACACACATTATTCGTTCTTTTTGTTGAATAATCTCTTTCAAGGTGCGGAATCTTACTTTTGAAGATAAATGGAGGATTCTTCTAATAATCACCTTTTTTTTTTCATCATGTGACGATGATATTAGTAAAAGACTCGTTTTGACCTTTCATTTTCCACTTTAGCTTTATGGAATTAGATTCGATTTATTTTGATATTCGTCACGTTGTAAATATCAGACGTTACAGTTTACAAAAAGATTTAATTTCGGGGAATTAATTTTTCTTTACGAGGATCCTCCTCAGTGTTTTTGTTATAATTGGGCCTTAATGTTAGAAATATCCAAACTATTTGGGCTGACCTGTAAGCTTTGTGACTTCTGGGTTGGTATTTACCGTACCAGGTGTATTGGTCTAGGCCCATTTTGTTAAAATATGAGTTACGATAACGTTTTGGTTGAAAGTGAGTGCAATTCCTTCTTTTATCACGCAAACTGTTTAAAAATGACATCATAAAAAAAAAATATATATATATATATATATATATATATATATCGTTTTTATTTATAATTATTGCTAAATTTTGTGCCTTTATATGATTTCCTGTCTTACGAAGGTACCATTAACAAAAACTTCAAATAGGAATAAGAAAAGGCGTATTAATATTTTTAAAGGGATATCAATTATTGTAATAACGATATATATTTTATTGATAAGACTGAAAAGTACCATTATTTAACAAAATTAGTAAAGGGTTTCCACTAATGGTGACACACTCGACCGACAATTAAATCCTGGCCACTTGTTACATGTCATGACTGATGATCATTTTTAGATTGAGTGGATTCGTATTTGTACTCCTTTGCTCATGGAAATTTGGGGGAATCTTCAAAAGTTCAAACAACTTCTGGAAAATATATGGTTTACTCATTTTTTGATCTTCTACTTTGGGTACATCCATACATAGAAGAAGACCGTAGTATTTTCTTTACCACAGAGATGTTCAGTTCCACATAAAAATGATTTTAGCAACAAAAATCTTTTATAAGAAATAAGTGTAATAGTGTAGTTCAAACTTATTTCTTTAAAAATTGGGAGTGTGATGATCCTAATATTATTTCTTTTCGTAAAATCATTCTGCCGGCTAGAAGCGATACACAAACATTAGAAATTACTAGTAATGTTGGGTGCCAATATGCAATAAAGATATATGGAGTAGCATCTTCTTGGACTTTCTTTAGTTTTCGTGCCTAGTGGTTGGTTAGATGGTTACTTGGTTAGTATTGAAAAAGGATATACAATCTTTGGAATTAACGCACGAGAAAGTAAAAAGCAAGACTCCGATTAAAAGAGAGAAGTACCCACTTTTGCCGACTTTGTTCTTGTCTTCCATATTCTTTTTTTTCATCTTTTAATTTGCATCCATGTATTCGTTATAAGTTTTTTTTTTATATTAAAAGTCAAAACTATAGGTAATTTAGATCATCATTTATAGAAAGAGATATGTTTTCTACAACTCTCTACGGGAAAGTTTTGTTTTATCTGTATTTCTGTAACATTTTTTTTTGTTGTTGTAGGAAGTATTTCTGTAACTCTTTATGGACAAGTAGATTTGTTTTCGGGTCAATACAAATTAATGCGAATTAGCAACTGGCCGTTACAACAGAAAGATAAAGAAGCATTATTGTTACTTTAGTTGCCAAAAAGTAACATAGTTAATTTGAAATCAACTGAGAATCTCTTCTTCTTCTTGTACTCTTTTTTTTCTTTGTTTTTTGTTTTTTTTTTCCGAACAGATACAAAATTTATTTAATAGTGACTTTCCCATTTACACCTTTCAAATTTATACGAACGTCTCATAACAAAATATCATACGCAAATTGCCAAAACTTGTTCGTCATCTCTCGCTACAATCATCATCACCATCGTGATCATCCTCAATCCGATAAACATAAAAACACTAGAAAACTTATAAATCGAACAATTAACATAACTTCACATTTATTTATATTTATATTTACACACACCACTTAAACTTCTACTCCTAATCTTGTGGGTTAGGCCGTGTTTGGCTCCACAACTCCACAAGATCAAACCATTAAAAAAAAAAAAAAAACTATAATAAACCAAAGATAAAAGGCTAGAAAAGAAAAGACAATTTTTTTTTTAATATCCCTTTTGCTTGGCTGCGTCATGATCAGGCGGCTCATATATGATATATCATATCATTCATCATCAAGCTCTAAAACACCCAACAAGATGATTGTTGATATGGTGATGACGATGATCATCATGATGATTACTATGATAATCAACCGATCTCTCTCTGTCGATCATGTCTTGAACATATCGAAAAACATCCACATGGCAAGGGATTGTGATGGTACCTTTCTGCTCGAATCCATACTCTTCCTCTGCTTCCCTTAAAAGTTGCATGAACAATGGATGGTTAAAATAATAAACAGGAACAACAAATCTTTGTTTCTCCTCTTCTTTTGATCCCACTTTGATTGCTAAACACCCTTTTGGAACATCTTTAATCCCTTGTTTGCTGTTGTTTTTCACGTTATTTGAACGATTTGAATGGAAGCTTTTGAGGGTTTTTTCTCCGGAACCCATAACTTAGAAAACGATGGAGAAAGAAGAGGAACAAAAGCGAAAAAAATGAAATGTAAAAAAAAAAAGTTCCGAGAAGATTTGGTTTAGGAAACAGAGGAGAAAGGCCAAGGGTCTACTAGTGGAGGTGGAGAGAATTTAAGAAGCCTTATAAAGTTTTTCATTTTTTATTTTTCTCATAACGGAGATGACAAAATTTAGATTTAATGAGCGATGCTAACTGAAATAAAAAAAAAGGTCAAAAGAGATTTTTGGTAAAGGGAAATCGGAATATTAAATACATACCTTCCTTGCCACATATTTTGGTTACAGTATCTTTATAGAGAATTTAAGTATTCATTTTTGGTAGATCAATTCATTAAGTTGACCAAAAGAAAATACTAGTATTGAATTTATTAATTAATAATACTAGTAAAATACTAATAAAATTATTGAAAAAACTAATAATGTTAGTGATAAATTAGATTTTCTCCGTTAGTATGGGTCAGTATATAGATATATATATATAGATATGCGGTATGGGTCAGTTTTGCATTTTGAATAGGCAAAGCTTAACACAACGACTTGGTCATGAAAAAAAAATTCAATGATTCTGAAGAACTTGGGTCAGCTAGTTGTTTCTGTACTCTGTATGGTACATATATCATACATGAAGACCCGTAGTTATGAGATAGCACGTACGACACTGTACATTTCCTAGGACAAACAATAATTCGCTTACTTGTTGACAGTGTGGCTTTGTTGAGTCCTTGAGCCTCTTTCTAATACATCGAGTTGACCAAAAAAAAAAAAAAGAAGAAACAAGTAAAACCAATTGAATGTGAAAGACCTGCAGAAACGACATGTGTACACTGAGGGTCGTGGCACTGGCACCAACACTTCATGAGTTCAAACACATATTCAGTTGATCTTGCGTTACGCAGTCCTTATACCATACCCCTTGAAAATTAAGCTTTTTCCATGGGGATGTATATTGCTAATACACTACATAAATACAGAACAACATTTTTTGTGAAGAATTAGTATACTGTACAGTATTAAAGACAGAAAAACTAAACAGTAAATATGCACGGAACATAAGAACAAAAAACATAATTTTCATAAAACGTAGAAGTTTATATTATATTTAGTTTTGTACACGGAATCGACTTTGAAATCTTGTAGACTATATCAAAAAAATTGCTACAGTATTATACTATATAAATGTCAACGTTGATTTACATATAAATTAAAATATATGAATATTATATATAATGGTATGTCAAATTCAAATACAAGCAAAAGTTTTGAATACTAGACTAGGCCTATTGAATACATATAAAATCCAAAGTTGGGTACGATGCAATGAACAAGAAGAAACAACTTCAGGACATGCCCACGTATGGAATTCATTTAATAATATATCTCATTAGTCATCGACTTCTTCATACGAGCTCGAGACGAGTAATCCTTTCTTATTTGGTTAAATCTTATTTTAAATATTTCCAGAGAATTAAGTGAAAGAGTTGGCCTAAAAGAAAATGACAATTGAAATTGCATGGACAGAGTATTTTCGCATATACAAATGTTTTACGTTTATGTTTGATTCATTTTCATGGTTAATAGTTTGGTTCACCTTTGAGTGCTACATTTAACTTTAATCAGATAGTGATTATAAAAATATATAAGCAAATACAATAAGGAAAGATAAACTATAGATAACTATTTTTCGGAATGACAAAGAGTAGAAATAGAATGATCAAAAAGCATTTTTTCATCGAAGTACGATTATAATGACTATAAAAGAAGACACAAGACTGGAAATATATCATATCATTGTTTAATATATATTTTAACAAAAAAGGACTCGAACTAACCTAACTATTTGTAAGAATGATGGTATCAATAAATTACAAAATTTGGAGTTCGATACAAAGTACATATTTTCATTCCGTGAAACATCTTTGTGAATTTGTATAGGACAATTTCAAAACACAAAATATTTGTGCCTAACATAAATTGCAGATTATTATGCTAGTAGATTAGCAACTTGATTTTTTTGTGGATTAGTTGAGACAACGAATTACCAAAAAAAAGAAGAACTCAACCCAAAGCTGAAAGGCCAATGGGCGATGTGGAATTGTGGAAAAAAAATAATTAGGCCCACTGGATGGATCAAACTGGGCCTTTGTCTTTACTTTAAAGTTCCAATGTTCGTAATATAAGGTATTGTTGACATTGTTGTTTCTTTATTACTTCTGTCTCTTAAGATTTTTTTTATTTTTTTTATTTTAAGTATGGGACATAGCAAGATACACACTGTACTTTTTATTCAGAACCAAAATTTATCAGAAAATATTTTCGGTAAATAGAAAAAAATTATAAGTTAGTAGAGTATGTGTGTATATTGGCTTATTATTGGGGATTTTTGTCTTCCAAAATTATTCATTTTTTTTTGGGCATAATGAAGCGTACAATAGAAGAAAGAAACGTAATTACGAAATGGAACAAAGATTTAGATTAGACATCAAATCCTAGAGGTAGCTAGAAAGACAGACACTGAAACCGTGGTTAGACGGAAAAAATAGAGAGGTCAAAGTCTTCGTTAATAAAGCCACATAGTAACATGTTAAAAGAATACAAAGTCAAAAAAGACAAAATGTAAATGTCATGGTAATTTGTGTAATCAGTCACTAGTGAAAAGATATCTTTTGGAATTCAAAAAGCAAATTTTCCTTCTTCTTTTTTTTTGAACTTAAAGTTTAAAACTCTATCACAGACTGGTGTTAATTTTTAATATTCATCCATTTTAATTAATTATTTGTTTCTTTCTGATCCAGCGAATGTCTAAAAGAAAAACATTCCATCGTTCCACCACACTTTTATATCCGTTCACTTTGTAATTTTTTTTTTTTCACAGAGGTAATGAAAATAAAAGAGTTTCACTTTCGCTTGCACACTACATTAAACCAAGCGTGCAACAAATCAGTAAATTTATGTCATTTTTATATAACTTGATCTTGTCATTTCTTAACATACATTGTTGATTCTTGGGTTTGACGGTACTTGGTTCATACCTCCAATGTAGTTTGACTTCGATTGATAGCATACAAAGTTTTTAAAAGTTGTAACTTATAATAGCACGATTACTACTATTTACGGTATATTTTTTTACTAAACTAAAAGTGGAGTTCCTGATACTGGGTGATGTATTAAAATTCGTCTTACGTTCAAAAAAAAATAAAAATAAATACATAAGTGACTATGGTATAGGATAAGTTAATCCAACGAATAGACAGAACAACATTATTACATATTACAATATTGGAAAATGTGAAAATATCCGATTAAGTTTCTTGATCGTCCATCCATGCTTGAAGAAACTGCTGAAGGCAAAGTGTTAGTGTGAATAGAACAAAACAATCACCCTGAAAGAAAAGAAGGAAATGTGGGAATCTAGAAACTTTAATTATCATTATCAAAATTTGAAGTAGCTAGATATGGTTAATGGAATGACGAAACCCTAGTCTAGGAGTTGTGTACCAACAAGAAACATAAATATAGTATAGTACTCGTTTGAAAGATTCAGATCTAGCTTTCAGATCTAGTAGATCTGGTTTAGTTTTAGAGGATCTGAAACTAAAATAACCCTCATCATTAATAACAACCATGAATAGATCTACTCTCTGAATGCTAACTCGTTCCTGACATCATTAAAAAAAACAAAACAAAACAAATCATTACAAAATCATAGGCAGAGGGAAAAAAACGAGAAAAAGTTAGTAATGATGATAGACTTTTTCAGTTTATCACCTGAGTCAGATTCCTTCATCATTACACCAATCTGTAACAAACAAAAAAAAAGAATCAAAACCCACCTGAAACTCAGAAGATCTAGAAGACGTATACGGAAAAAGTTTTAAACAAAAACTTTTTTGCACATTGAACTAATTATAGATTGGATAGAGAAAAATGGAAACCCTAGTTAAAAAAGCTGAAAAAAGGGACGAAACTTCTTCGTTGGTTCGGATTGAGAGGGAGTAATAATTGGGGGGAATGAAGCCTGGTCCGACGACACCAAAGCCCTAATCAATCATCAGATCTGAAACTATCCAAATAATGAGATTGTATTAGAACAAGAGTCCTCGAGCCAGACAACAGTCCCCTCAAAAGAGAAATCCCTCTATCCTTTACAATTAGGGTTTTTTTTTTTTGAAATTTCTTATATATTTTTCTATCTCTCCTGTGTTCGTCCCCCATCAGATCCGGCTGAGATCAAGGAAGAGAAAGAGGGAGAGAGAGAGAGAGAGAGATGAGTGAATGTGGTGATGAAGAGAATGATGAGAGGGATAAGTAAATAAGAAGAGGACTCAAGAGAGAGAGAGAGAGTAAGTAGTGGAGAGAGAGCCAAAGCTATACAAGACAAAATAAACATGGGTTCTGGGTGGCTAGGTCCTACACCTATTTACTTGTTTGTATATTTTGTATTTATGTTTTGGTCAAACAGTGTAAAAATATTTCAAGTTTCAAGATTTCAACGTAAACATTTTGATTTACTTTTTGAGACATGTCAATGGATTTCTCATTTTACCATGGTATTTTACTTGTTAAAGCAAAATCAAAAACGTAGTCCATGTCCCTCATTGTCCTTGAATCTTTTTATATCATACCCATAATATAATGAGTGATGTATAAGAATTCATTTTCTCTTTTACTTAAGCTTTTGTGACGACGATTTGACCAAATCAAAGGGGGAAAAACAAGGAAGATGATAATCAGTGAGCGTGAAAAGGAAACAAAGAAGGGGGTGAAGGTAGAGAAACGATCAAATCACAAAGAAAAAAAAATGGAATAGTAATAATTTATATTAGTATACAAAGATAATACTATAATAGTAGTAGATGAAAAGAAATGGAAAAGGGAATCAAAAGGAGAAAAAGGGGTTTGTCTATAAAAGTTAGTCAGAGGAGTGGTTGAGTTATTGATCTGCCCAATATCACCATTCTTCATTTATTGTCTCTCAACTTAATATTTTTCCATTTTCTTTCTACTTCTGAAATTAATTTTGCCATCGTTTCCTTTTCACTCTTNGAATGTGGTGATGAAGAGAATGATGAGAGGGATAAGTAAATAAGAAGAGGACTCAAGAGAGAGAGAGAGAGTAAGTAGTGGAGAGAGAGCCAAAGCTATACAAGACAAAATAAACATGGGTTCTGGGTGGCTAGGTCCTACACCTATTTACTTGTTTGTATATTTTGTATTTATGTTTTGGTCAAACAGTGTAAAAATATTTCAAGTTTCAAGATTTCAACGTAAACATTTTGATTTACTTTTTGAGACATGTCAATGGATTTCTCATTTTACCATGGTATTTTACTTGTTAAAGCAAAATCAAAAACGTAGTCCATGTCCCTCATTGTCCTTGAATCTTTTTATATCATACCCATAATATAATGAGTGATGTATAAGAATTCATTTTCTCTTTTACTTAAGCTTTTGTGACGACGATTTGACCAAATCAAAGGGGGAAAAACAAGGAAGATGATAATCAGTGAGCGTGAAAAGGAAACAAAGAAGGGGGTGAAGGTAGAGAAACGATCAAATCACAAAGAAAAAAAAATGGAATAGTAATAATTTATATTAGTATACAAAGATAATACTATAATAGTAGTAGATGAAAAGAAATGGAAAAGGGAATCAAAAGGAGAAAAAGGGGTTTGTCTATAAAAGTTAGTCAGAGGAGTGGTTGAGTTATTGATCTGCCCAATATCACCATTCTTCATTTATTGTCTCTCAACTTAATATTTTTCCATTTTCTTTCTACTTCTGAAATTAATTTTGCCATCGTTTCCTTTTCACTCTTCTGTTTCATTCAACTTTTATTACTCCATAAGATTATTAAAAAAACATTATTTAAATTCTCTTGATTATTTTCTAGCACATTTATCCTTTTTAGTTACACACATACTGACTTACTGAGTATATATATATGCGAAAAAGTACGCGAGTTACACTTCATATATATTGGTAAATTTCCACATTTATTAAGACTAGCAGTTAATTAGACATAAATAAATCAACTAGAGTCAGCAAAATCTACTTCAAATTTCAACTATCTTCCATTCTAAAAACGGGGGACAAAAAAAAAAGGAACTTTTTCGAAGAAATCCTTTTTGCGAGACCAAAAAGTCTTTCCTTTTGTCAACCAATATCTGCCTGTATTTGTGTGTATACTATTGCTTAAGAAATAACACGATAATTCATGCCAGCTGTTATATATAATTGATGAAAAATATTACTATATCTATATCTATAAGATTTAACTATATTCTAGTTTTACGATATAAAGACTACAAATAATGTATGTGTGTAACATATAAAGAAACTGTAGCAGTCTTTGATTTAAATTACATGAGCGATCGTTTATAGCATAATTAGAAGAATTCATCTCTTTTGGACCTTGTGATGCATTCATTTTTTGTTATAGAAAAGGTCTTAACGTATTTATTGTCTTTTCATACATCACCAAATACAAACAGAAAACTTATTATGAATTTTTTTTAATAAAGAACAGAGATTGTAGCGCTAGCTAGAGAGTGCCCGCGACATGTGCTGCAACATTTTGTTGGTTTCCTAATGTCCAAGATACCTAATGAAAAATCTTCCCGTTATATATATAAACAGGGGAAACTTATATTGCATTATATAACAAAAAAAACTATAATTTCAAAATTCGCATGGTCTATAATTATATGCAAAATTATTTCACCGTAGCCTCTTAATTAATATAGAGTTATTGACAAAAAAATGTAAGAAATGATATCACTAATTTTATTAACAAGTACCTCGCATACATATAATATATATATAACATATTATCTATAAATTCCTGTATAGTGCAAAAAAAGGTATTAGAGAAAACCAAACATCTCCTACGTACTGCAACCCGACTATCGATGGAAAGACACGTGACTAAACCACAAAAAAACAGGTATATGAGTTGGATTTCATCCGGTTCTTCAAGTTGTCAACGTAGAATCGAGATGTTTATAGTCTTTTTACACATATATGTACAAAAAAATGAAATGCATGCGTATGTTAGTAGTGTAAGCGTGGGGAAATACGTAGACTGTGCATGAGAATGACAAATGGAGAAGACGATTCTTACAGCTCCAATTTCAACGTTGTTGACAGTCTTCGAGAGTTGTGTGTTGTGTCTTGAAAGAGAGAAACCAAGAGGAAAACGTCAAATCCCCACGTTATCCCGCTCCTACGTACATTCCTTTTTAATTTCGTATAAGC
>NC_025691.1:850387-913612 GCF_000633955.1 Camelina sativa
GAAATTTCTTATATATTTTTCTATCTCTCCTGTGTTCGTCCCCCATCAGATCCGGCTGAGATCAAGGAAGAGAAAGAGGGAGAGAGAGAGAGAGAGAGATGAGTGAATGTGGTGATGAAGAGAATGATGAGAGGGATAAGTAAATAAGAAGAGGACTCAAGAGAGAGAGAGAGAGTAAGTAGTGGAGAGAGAGCCAAAGCTATACAAGACAAAATAAACATGGGTTCTGGGTGGCTAGGTCCTACACCTATTTACTTGTTTGTATATTTTGTATTTATGTTTTGGTCAAACAGTGTAAAAATATTTCAAGTTTCAAGATTTCAACGTAAACATTTTGATTTACTTTTTGAGACATGTCAATGGATTTCTCATTTTACCATGGTATTTTACTTGTTAAAGCAAAATCAAAAACGTAGTCCATGTCCCTCATTGTCCTTGAATCTTTTTATATCATACCCATAATATAATGAGTGATGTATAAGAATTCATTTTCTCTTTTACTTAAGCTTTTGTGACGACGATTTGACCAAATCAAAGGGGGAAAAACAAGGAAGATGATAATCAGTGAGCGTGAAAAGGAAACAAAGAAGGGGGTGAAGGTAGAGAAACGATCAAATCACAAAGAAAAAAAAATGGAATAGTAATAATTTATATTAGTATACAAAGATAATACTATAATAGTAGTAGATGAAAAGAAATGGAAAAGGGAATCAAAAGGAGAAAAAGGGGTTTGTCTATAAAAGTTAGTCAGAGGAGTGGTTGAGTTATTGATCTGCCCAATATCACCATTCTTCATTTATTGTCTCTCAACTTAATATTTTTCCATTTTCTTTCTACTTCTGAAATTAATTTTGCCATCGTTTCCTTTTCACTCTTCTGTTTCATTCAACTTTTATTACTCCATAAGATTATTAAAAAAACATTATTTAAATTCTCTTGATTATTTTCTAGCACATTTATCCTTTTTAGTTACACACATACTGACTTACTGAGTATATATATATGCGAAAAAGTACGCGAGTTACACTTCATATATATTGGTAAATTTCCACATTTATTAAGACTAGCAGTTAATTAGACATAAATAAATCAACTAGAGTCAGCAAAATCTACTTCAAATTTCAACTATCTTCCATTCTAAAAACGGGGGACAAAAAAAAAAGGAACTTTTTCGAAGAAATCCTTTTTGCGAGACCAAAAAGTCTTTCCTTTTGTCAACCAATATCTGCCTGTATTTGTGTGTATACTATTGCTTAAGAAATAACACGATAATTCATGCCAGCTGTTATATATAATTGATGAAAAATATTACTATATCTATATCTATAAGATTTAACTATATTCTAGTTTTACGATATAAAGACTACAAATAATGTATGTGTGTAACATATAAAGAAACTGTAGCAGTCTTTGATTTAAATTACATGAGCGATCGTTTATAGCATAATTAGAAGAATTCATCTCTTTTGGACCTTGTGATGCATTCATTTTTTGTTATAGAAAAGGTCTTAACGTATTTATTGTCTTTTCATACATCACCAAATACAAACAGAAAACTTATTATGAATTTTTTTTAATAAAGAACAGAGATTGTAGCGCTAGCTAGAGAGTGCCCGCGACATGTGCTGCAACATTTTGTTGGTTTCCTAATGTCCAAGATACCTAATGAAAAATCTTCCCGTTATATATATAAACAGGGGAAACTTATATTGCATTATATAACAAAAAAAACTATAATTTCAAAATTCGCATGGTCTATAATTATATGCAAAATTATTTCACCGTAGCCTCTTAATTAATATAGAGTTATTGACAAAAAAATGTAAGAAATGATATCACTAATTTTATTAACAAGTACCTCGCATACATATAATATATATATAACATATTATCTATAAATTCCTGTATAGTGCAAAAAAAGTTATTAGAGAAAACCAAACATCTCCTACGTACTGCAACCCGACTATCGATGGAAAGACACGTGACTAAACCACAAAAAAACAGGTATATGAGTTGGATTTCATCCGGTTCTTCAAGTTGTCAACGTAGAATCGAGATGTTTATAGTCTTTTTACACATATATGTACAAAAAAATGAAATGCATGCGTATGTTAGTAGTGTAAGCGTGGGGAAATACGTAGACTGTGCATGAGAATGACAAATGGAGAAGACGATTCTTACAGCTCCAATTTCAACGTTGTTGACAGTCTTCGAGAGTTGTGTGTTGTGTCTTGAAAGAGAGAAACCAAGAGGAAAACGTCAAATCCCCACGTTATCCCGCTCCTACGTACATTCCTTTTTAATTTCGTATAAGCAAACAATTATACCATCTTCTAGTATGCTAATCATCTGTTATAGTTATACCTCTTACACATATATACGTGTCTTTCTCATTTGTGAAAAAAAGAGAGTATCCATTTCTAATAAGACTTAGCTTGTGACTTCGTTCCAATATATATTACATAAAAAAAAGTAGGAAATTTTTACGTTTTTGATATAATCCTCAATTTTGCATCATAGCATTATAAATATCCACAAAGTAAATGAAAATTCTAGACAAGAGAGCATAAATTTTATAATTATTTTGTTTACTTTATATTACGACATGGGCATGATAATTTTGAAATTTCAAACTATCAACAGCAGTAGTTAAAGTAGTTTTATTCTTGATTCATATAGAACTGCGGAAATTTCGTACTATAATTAAAAAGTTAAAATTATATATTGTGCTACTATATTAGTACTATACAAATAAATAAATAAATATAAAACTCTAGTCCAGCTGCACTTTAAATATGCAATTCCTTAAATTAAGAGAAAAAGGTAAAAAGAAATTACTAGTAATATAGGGTAGGGGTAGCATTGTAATTAGGGAAAAATGAAGGAAGAGCGAGAGAGTACAATAGTAGCATTTAATGCCTCTTTGTTCGTATTCTCTGCCACTCCCCTTCTTCTCTCATTAATTACTCTCTCTCTCTCTCTCGCCTCAGATTCCAAACTCCTTAAATGATTTTTTTTTTAATTGCACCTAATTCATTTGTTTTAATGTCTTTGTGGTCACTATGAAAAGATTGGAAATTTTCATACTGGTAAAAATTAAAAATAGTACTATACTATATTAATATATTATACTATATATTATAAGAAACATTCAAAGGTCTTTTGATAAGACGCTTGTCATAGCATTTTTTTTACTGTTCTTTTTACCATGTCCTCTAAAACATCTCCATCACTCTTTTCATCTTTTACTTGTCTTCTTTTTAATACTAATATATAATAAGCATACATTACAGTACTTCTAATCATTTTTATTTTGTGTGTGTGTGTACGCGCAAAACAGTACTTGTAATCTTAAACCTAAAAATGAATGAAAATTGTTGCCAAGAAAGCCCATTTGGTTCAATTATTCAAGTTACCGCTGTTTTGCAATTGGTCCAGACAAGCTGAATGGGCTTCTAACTTAAATAGCTTCTCCTTTGGGTCTTTAGGTACAATGATAGTCCGAATCCTAGAAGATTGTATAAACCATACTCGATTCTAAGTGTGTTGCTGATATTCAAATCTTTCATTTACAAAGAACTGGCAAACGCACCGAACGCATCCCAACGGGTCAAAATGCCAATTTTGACGTGAGTTGTTTATCAAGCCTAAAAAATGTTTGAATTTTTTTTATCATATGTTTTGGTCACCTTAAAATGTAAAAGTTGCCAGTCTTTGAACCTTTTCAACGACATAATAAAGAAACCTCTGCTAAGTACGAATTAAACCATTTAGCGAAAAAAAAAAAGTACGAATTAAACCTACTCAACAACCATGCCTTGCACGTGAGCGGAACACAGTTTCCTTTTAAACCTTCTAGACGAATCCTAAGCATTCCGACACTTCAAAAGTAGTTAAATAAGTAGCGCAAGATTGTTGGCCATTAGAGTTTCTCGTGATAGAGAATTTAATCTTAAATTATACTCTATACGGTCTGTAGACTGTAGATAACAACAACAATATACTGAAATATTAATCAAAAGTCCTTTTTATAAATTTTAATTATCTTTTATTATAATTTCTTTGTAAAGGTTACTATCATCACATATAATTTGTTTTTTAGGACGGTGGTGAAATAAGTGTCTCTTCCTCATTGGATTGGCATCTTATCATGAACCCTACCTTGTCTTGAACAAGGTGAATTATATTAATTTGCATATGCATGTCATATGTGTATCGGTAAGCTTAAAATCGATCGGCCTTTTTCTGTCTTTCATAACACCGAGCTTACTTAGTCAACAATGTTTTAGTATCACGTCCTATTTAATGACGACACTTAGGTTTTTTTCAGTAGAAGCATTAAAATGTATATTACTTCAAACACTATACATCTCGAAATCAAAATTCATATTTTGTAGGAGAGATCCGAAAAAGAAATAAAAACTTAATAGATGTTTCGTAAGCTTTACACGCGGCTAGACGAAGAGGTTGGAAGGATATACAAAATACAAACAAGTCATGACAAGGCGCCTTTGAGAAAAAGTAATAAAAAAATATGGTGTAATTTAAACGTTTTTTAATGTTCGATTGGTTCGATGTCTGAAACTATATGTTTAAAAACCATAAAGAAAAAACAGATTTCGCTATATTTTTTTCATATTCCAACTATTGAAATTGCTCTTAAAATTTGACAAAACAAAAAAATTGCTCTTAAAATTTTAAACTACTAAAAACATAACTGGATTAAGAACCGGGCTGTAACTAAACTCGATCGATTTTACTTTCTTAAGTTTTTAACAAAAAACACAAACCATAACCAATTCATTAGGAAAGCAAAAACTGAAAACAGAATTAGATCTCTCTTCGAAAAATGAAAAATGGAAAAAACAAAAAAAAAGGGTAAAGAGTAAAGACATCTTCTCTTACGCATCTTATCAACAACGGCTAACATTTAATCTAACTTCGACACGTGATAACATTTGTCGGACGCAATATTCAGAGACAACCACAAAGTAACCACCACGTCACTTTTTTTTAGTTTTCTTTATCAACTTAGCTTTCTGAATGGTGCCAAATGGCAATGGAACAGTGGTTGATACAACTTTGATTGCTACTTGTGTGAAATTACATATCTTAATTCATTACATTGTATATACCAAAAAATTCGGCCTTTCCTTATTGAAACAACTTGATTTTAGTCATTCTCTCCAAAATCAAAGTTTTCTTGATATAATTCCTGATTTTGAAGCACATTAATATGTATGAGTTTTTTTTTATTCTTTTTAATGAATGGCTCAAGTGACGTTGGATCGATGAAGCCGCCGGAGTTCACAAATGGCCAAATTTAATTTGTTGTTTGTGTTTAATAAGTCAAAAGAGATTTCCGAGAAGCAAGGTGAACGTAACCTTAAACTAAACATTAAAGCATTTATTATATAAGTTGCGTTTGTCATAAATATTAGTAGTACTAGTTGCTTAAACTACAATTTGTCAAATGCCATGGTTGAGATAAGTATAAATATGAATTATCGTTACTCGTTAATTAGTACTAGTCTACTAGATAGTATAGGAAGAATGCAAGAAAAGTTTAAATAAATAATAGGAACAAAACATTTGGTTCTATTTTTTTCTTCTTCTGAATGGATACATAATTCTTTTTAGAAAAAAAAAACTAAAAATGGCCATGGTAAAAGGAAACCAAAACGATATTAAGCCAGTTTACTTCTTTTAAGAAATAATCTAAATTGAGTTTACTTTTTCATTTGCCAAAAAAAGGAGTTTGCTTTTCATTTGCATGGAAGTCAATATAGATCTAAAAAAAAAGAATGAAAAAAAATTATAAAAGCCATGATCTCGTGATCATCTTCTTGTTTTCCGTGTAACGAAAGTAAACGCGTAGAGCATCGCGTAAACTACAGTACGATATGTGGTGTGCAAAATATATCTTCTTTCTTTTTCTTTCTTTCTGTCAGCTATCTATACTATTTTAAGAATATAAACCCTGAAAGATAGTGAATCTAACTAAATTGAAGAGTTACACAATATTTTTGTCAACTTTATTACCGCATACGATCACGAAATTAACTATGATTAGTCTTCTTTTGGAGATAAGCGAGATAAATCAAGACTAGGTTAAATTTATATAATACTCTGATGAAAAGTCCCGTTTAAACGTGTTTCACGTAACCGATCGACCTCCAAACTCCAAAGGATGGCGTGCGAGTGACGACAAATTAAATCTCAAATGAAAATGAAAATGAAAAATATTTAAATCTTATGATTCGTGATGTATTCTAGCACCCGTCGAACATCCTAATATGTGAATGTGGAATCTCGTTACACAATCGAATAAAATTATTGCTTAATAGATCTGACTTTCTCTCTCTCTTTCGTAATGATTATCTATCAAATATTATCTTGACTACAAAAGTATCACAAGGCATTTGCATCATCACATGTCAAATGATGAAATATATGTTGTTGGTGCATGTTAAAACATAGTACAATGATTTAAAATACCTTTTCTACTCTTTTAGTTATTTTAGCAAACGGTAGAAGATGAATCTAGCTATAATAAGATTGCTAAACACGACTTGAACGATCATTTAAATAGTTATATGTATATTAATCACGTCCATAAAATGATAATAGAACATATGACAACAGATTAAATCTTTAAAAGAAAAAAAGTTGGAAAATATTATCACTACTAGTTAGATGATTAGTTCACATCGAAATGAAATACGACTTAAACTGAAAGAGACCTGAGACAATTCGTGTCGAGCCACAAATTTTGGACCTATATATTTTTAGCCCGTTGTTCCACAATACTTGCAGGGTCTTACTTAATGAATTTTTTTCGTCTTGGTAAAATAGTTAATGAACTTTCAAAATTAAAAATAATAACAATCTGAGGCCCTACACTGCAAAGCACACACAGTAACTCCCACATATATATATAAAGCGGCCAATATCAGCAACACAGAGATTCCAAAAATAAAAGAAACAAATAAATTCCAACACCTTCTCTCCTAATCGCAATCAAGAAACTTGCAAGATCTGGTAAAAACCATGGAAGAAGGAGATTTTTTCAATTGTTGCTTCAGCGAGACTAATAGTGGCATGACCATGATGAATAAGAAGAAGATGAAGAAGAGCTATAACCAGAAGAGGTTTAGCGAGGAACAGATCAAGTCACTTGAGCGTATATTTGAGTCTGAGACGAGGCTCGAACCGAGGAAGAAGGTGCAGGTAGCTAGAGAGCTAGGGCTGCAACCAAGACAAGTGGCTATATGGTTTCAGAACAAGAGGGCTCGTTGGAAAACAAAGCAACTTGAGAAAGAGTATAACATTCTCAGAGCCAATTACAACAATTTGGCTTCACAATTTGATATCATGAAGAAAGAAAAGCAAGCTTTGGTCTCTGAGGTACATAATGATTCTATTGTCATCTTTATCTTCAATAATTTAAAATAGTGATGAAAACAAAAAAAATTGACATGATATTTTTTTATAAAAGTATAAACAAGAATATGTGAATAATAACTATATTCTTATTTTTTTGGAATTAACTAATCTCTATTTTGCAGTTGCAGAGACTAAATGAAGAGATACATAATAAGCCTAAAGAAGAAAGGGATCATGAGTGTTGTGGTGAACAAGGAGTGGCTCTAAGCAGCAGCACAGAGTCACATAATGGAAAGTGTGAGCCAGAAGTGAGGTTAAATCAAGGGATTGTTCTGTGTAATGATGATGGTGACAACAACAACATCAAAACAGAGTATTTTGGGTTCGAGGAAGAGACTGATCATCACGAGCTCATGAACATTGTTGAGCAACCTGATGATAGTTGCTTGACATCTTCTGATAACTGGGGAGGTTTCAATTCTGATTCTCTCTTAGACCAATCTAGCAGCAATTACCCTAATTGGTGGGAGTTTTGGACATAAAAACCATATAAGAAGATAGAAAAGTGATTAGAAAGAGTGTGGATAGTTTTGTAGGATGTTATGTAATAATAAAAAAAAATCTTGTTTTCGATCTATGTTTTTGCTATGTTCAATAAAGCCAAAATATAAGTAGTAAAGTCAAAACACTTTCACATAAAAGTAAACAAACTAGATCACTGAAGTCTGAAGATGAGCTTCAAGAAACTATTGAGAAGAAAAATAAGTAGCATATGATGAGACGAAAGGCAAGTTTTGAACTAATCAATGCAAATTCCAAATTCTTCCTAATTCCATGTAGACAAAGACATCACTGCAATAACAGATATTTAAATGAGGATGAAGAACAGACGGGAACAAAAGTCAGAAGTATGTATGTTATTGTTGCATCGGAGCATCTTCGGGGGTGAATTTTCTGACTCAACCGACGCACAAACAAATAAGCCAAAAGCATATTGCTAATAAAAAATCCTAATAAATCCATCCAATGCTGCTGAATATTTATTACGGTGATTGATACACACTTAACCTAAAATCACTACGATATAAAATCACGAAACAGAGTAATAATGGTCAGTCACACTTACAAGAGACTTTTTAGCGCATCGGTTTTTTACTCTTATCTCGAAACGGAGTAAGGAAGAGAACATCGGATTCTCGGGAGAAAAGTTTAAGAGTCGGTAGACGAGAGAAACGCAGAAACCACGACAAGAGAAATCGAAAGCAGTTTATTTACAAAGCGTTTTTATATAGTATAATCTTTTTAGTTAAAGACAAAAAAAAATACTTTAGGTTCAAGTAAAATTTAACACTTAAGGTGGTTGAAAATAACCTCGTGATAGACCTGTAAGATGGGACGGAATGCTAAATCCGGTTTGTTGTCAACATATTTAAAATTTAACACTTATGTTTTAAGTTTTAATTTTTAGTTGAAAGTAACAAAAAAAACTTAAAACATGTTTTTTGAAGAAAAAAACCTTTAAGTGTTCAATTTAAAATATGTGTAACCATGTTGAACTTATACACCAACTGACGGACCCTTAAGTTTGGGACGAGATACTAAATCCGGTTTGTTTTTAACATATTTTAAATTTAACATTTAAGTTTGAAAATACTTTTCTGAAATTTAGAGAAACTTGATTTTTAAAACGAATTATAAAAGAACAGTTGAAAACCTCCTTTAAATTTAGTTTAAAATTTGAAAAGAAAAGAAAAAAATCTTTCATTTTTTTTGGAAAAAAACAAATATTAAGAAAGCAATACCTGCATGGCTGCATACAGCTTCTGATATGGATCAAAAACAAACCGGGACAGCAATTATAACCTGGCTGTGTACAAGCAATTACTCGGTTTCCTTCCTTCAGCCCATCCATCCAGCTTCTTTCGAGTACTACACAACAAGTTAGAAACAAAGCGTTATTAAAACTTGCGGGCAAAAAAAACAAGACGATTCTGCTAATGATTGAATTGAAGATAATCTACAGCTTATTGAAAATTAGAAAAATGGAAATTAAGAAATGAATTAATTACCTGCAGGCTGGTAGCTTCTTGTGATATGAACGAAAAACAAACGTGGACAACTTAACGTCTTGGCTATGATTTTCTCTTCTTTAACCAAGTTTGATGTAATTATCAAACCCACCAAATCTCATCATCTCAGTGTTGGCTTTAAGACGATTATAACAAACAGATATAAACTATATAGTTAGATCGATCTTGTGATATTCTCATGAAGATTATGATGATGCAAAATGTTACTTACTGAGCTTTTTATATCTTTAGCCCCCTGAGGTAGTAGTTTCGGCAGAGTAGGGATGAGTTCAAAGTGAAGACCTTCTCATGAGAATGTGTATTTCATGTGGATGAGTCTTTGAAAGGAGTTTGATGAGGCAATCATCAAATAAATAAAAAAGGACTATCATTGTGTCTGGATATCGATACAAGACGTTGAGATTACCGGCTTCATGCATGATCAAATCTTCCCCCAAGTGCTCTCCACCCACAGTGGCAAGAATGTGGGAACTGGCAGAGGAAATAAAGAAAAATCTCAAGATGTTCAAATCAATCTTTTCATAGAAACTATATATGAAGAAGACAAACAAAAGCACAGAGCATTATTGAAAGACAGGAGTGATGTTGAAAGATGAACTTACTTTCTTGATTGGAAGCAGATTCAAGGATATACAAAAATGCATTTATCAAGATCTGTGGTATCTTAATCATCAGATTCATCTATGAATGACCCTTTGGTTCCCTTAAAAGGCACAAAAGGTATATAAGAATCAAAAACAGAGAAGCCATGTTAGATCTAACAAAGACACAAGTTAAACGTATTGGCTGTATACAACATATTTAGAACACACGAGGACTATCTAGATATGCTAGTGACTGAATTGAAGATAACTCCTATCAAAATTTGCCTATTGGTCTAAAGAAGCCTGAAATTAGAAAAAGCTAGGGCAAAGAAGAAATAAAACCTTTATCGTCTCGCCAACGATGATGGTGGTATGCTAGGCACCCCAATACAGAAAATCTCTCTGTTCTGTACTTGTATCGCTACTGGGAATCTCTGTCTTTGCTTCTCTATATTCGCATATACCCATAACAATAAATTTCGAACTTATAATATAATCATCAATGGCCAAACGAGTACTACCAGCAACAATAAAGGGAGAAGAAGCTGGCATACCTAGAAGCAGAAGACAAGAGGATGCGAGATTTTAGTGTTGGACATGAGAACACTATGCCTTCTTCTTCGAAACGAAGTGTCTCCGTATGACATTCTCAGAGCTTATATAAGAAAGAAAACCAAAAAAAAAATCTTTTTGGTTTTGATTTCGAAGAAGATTGAAGAATGCAAATAAACAATAGTTTCCTTTTTCCTCGACGGTTATTTCCTTTTCCTTATCTTGGGTTTGCAATTTAAAAAAAAAAAAAAAAAAAAAATTGGAAAAAGTTATAGTATTTGAGTCAGGAGATCTGAAGCGTTTATTTTCATCGCGTTGCAACAACTGTGAGAGATCGGACGGATGGTGATTAATGTAATCTTAACGGTGAATTTGAAAAGATTACGTTGTGGGACCGGGATAATAATCATCATCAATTTTAAAGACTTTCATCAGAAGACGAGAGAGAAATTGCTGATAACCGCGTTTCGCGAATTTAATTGATAACCGGTCCAAATTCGTATATCCGGTTAATCTCCAAAACGGGTATTGGGCCTAAATGGGCTTTTATTTATTAATTTTATAAAACTGAACCCAACAACTTTGAAACCTAACCCCCTTTCTGGCTTCTATGTTCGTGTTTCTTCTTCTCCCTTCTATAGTTCTATGGAATGTTTGTACTTCTGTTTGGAGTTGTTCTTCTTAAATAATATAACAGAGTTGGCACACTCAAAGAGAAAAAGAGGCGTATCAGTTCTATTTTTCTTTCTTTTTTTGTTTCCGGATCAATTCGAAATCTTGGACTACATATATTAGATACGTAAGTGAATAAAATATGAAAACCACTGTTAAAAAAATCTAACCTTACACATTATATGACCTGACAAGACCTTTACCCTCAATAGAAGAAAAGATTAAAACCTTTATTGAATGAGAATAATTTACACAAATTATTATTGGTGGGTGGGGAATGAGCAATTTAGCCTCCTCTGGTAATCCAAAAGAATAATTATTACATGCACGCATATGTAATATATTTTGTTTTATTGGGATGTAGATTGATTGGTTATTTCTCTACTTTGATAAACTCCAAAGTTCCATATTCTTTGTGTTATTTTTCCTTTTTCTTGTTTTTTGTTTGCTTTTCTCCTAGTGACGAAGACTGTCAAAAAGTTTATTATTCAACTCCTAGATTCGACATCATGTTGTTTATATTTATATTTAATTTTCATACCCCCGAATATATGATTCGGTATTAAATATTGTCATAAACCGCGAAAATATATTATTGTAATTTATAAAACATACATATGTCATCACTGGTGGACTTGACTAAACTAGTGAAGTTCAAAGTGTGTTACATATGTGGATTCCGATTGTATGTAAATCTCAATAATATGTGCAATCCAGTTGCTTGGGATATCAAGGAGAGTCACACAGACTTGTATGCAAGTTGCGCCTATGGCAGTGTATATATGGCACTATGCTTTGACCTATATCACATTTATCAAAAGTTCAGAATCAAATCTTCATATCTTCACGCAGAGACCGAATCTGAACCTAAAAAGCATGTGTCTAAGGAGTGGAACTGTGGAAGAGAGCTGTGGACTCTTAACTTCTCGTTCTATTAACAACCTCTAATATATATATATATATATATATTTTTTGAATTGAATGTTAAATTAATTCAAACCAAAAAAGACTGTTTTACAATGACTGTTACCAGTTTTTGAGTTTGCTTAAACAAAACCGAAAAAAGAGAAGACAAGATTTACAGCAGAGATGAGTCAAGTAGGGCGAGTGGCAAACCATAAGGTCAGCCCATCGTCGTAAGAGTAGTTTCCCAGGTTGCGGATTGAAGTGAACCTGTTGCGTACTATCTTGTCAATGAGCTTGACCAGATGAGAAGAGGGTATGGGAGTTGCTCCATGTCTTCGCTTGTTGCGTTCATGCCAAAGATGATAGACCGTGGTTTGGTAACTATAACGAATAGTGAAGAGACGGATTCTATCCATGTTGGTATTGCGGAGTGTAGCCTGAAGAGTGTTCCAATCAATTGTGAAAAGGTTTCCAAGGAGTCTAGTCGCAAGTGGAACCCATACCGCTGCGGCATACGGACAGGAAAAGAAGAGGTGATCACGGGTTTCCACAGAACCACAAAAAACACAATCTGTTCGTTGATTGGTATTCCATTGTTGCATGCGGTCCCCCGTAGGAAGTCGATTCTTAACAGCCAGCCAGGATACAAACGCATACTTGGGGGTTGCATGCATGAACCAGACACTTTGAGACCAAGGTTCCGCCGGCTGAGATTCACGAAGCAGAGTAATGGTCTCCTTAGTTATGAACCTCTCACGATAGGTATTGTGTTGACCCTTCCACATGGGGATATCCTAAGCTGCAATGAGAGTGAGAGCCGCTAGTTCAGTTTCAATGGTGTTGAGAAGGGCAGAACGATGCTGACGCCTACGGTGGCTCTCTTTGGCCGTTGCCACGGTTGCAGTCAAAGGAATGTCGAGTTCAATATGTCGGTTGCTACCAGTGATCTCATGGAGACAACCCAAGCTACTCCAACTGTCATACCAAAACGATGTTGATGTCCCATTATTAACCTGCACTTTGTAAAGCTGCTTCGCAAGTGATCTATACTTTAGGAGCTTCCTCCACATCCATGATCCCATACTAGTAGTAGATTTGAGTTCCCAAAAGGGTCTGTTTTTGAGTAGAGTGACAGAGATCCACCTGTTCCAGAGAGAATCTCGTCCAGACATTATTCGCCATAGGAGTTTAAGACAGCTAACCTTGTTGGCAAGACGGAGAGATTGGAGTCCCAAACCCCCTTCTGCTTTTGGGCGACAGACTTCTTTCCAAGAGACCTTGGCCTTCTTGCCACTCAGCTCAGGACCAGACCAGAGGAAAGCAGAGCATAATTTGTCTATCTCTGTTATACACCAATTAGGGAGATGATATGCAGAGATCCAAAAGTTGAGTGTACCAGAAATTACGGAATTAAGAAGCTGCAGACGACCTACATAAGAGAGAGGACGTGCACTCCATGATGTCAGACGGGCTCAGACCTTTTCTAACAAAGGAAGACAGTCAACAAATGACATTTGCTTTGTGAGCAGAGGCAAACCGAGGTAGCGAACTGGAAGCTGGCCATGAGCAAAGGGGAACTGGTGGAGAATGTCTAAACGGCATGTATCAGAGACGCCAACCATGTATATAGAGGATTTTTCAATACTGATCCTTAGGCCAGAGATTGCAGCAAACCGATCAAATATTTCTAGGATACCTTCAACGGACCGTTTTTGTCCATCCACAAAGACCATCAGGTCGTCAGCAAAACACAAATGAGTCAATTGGATAGGTTGACATTTGGGATGGTAACCAATGCGCTTCTCAGCCGCGGCTTTATCAAGGAGCTTAGACAACACGTTCATGCAAATTACAAATAGATAATGAGATAATGAACACCCCTGTCTGAGTCCCCTTGCGCTTTGAAAAAACCCCGCAAGCTCCCCATTTACCTGAACAGAAAATGAGGCAGTGGAAATACACAACCAAATCCAATGAATAAATCTTGCAGGCAACTCCAGCGCTTCAAGGATGTTGAACAAGAAATCCCATTGCACTGAATCAAAGGCTTTTGAAATGTCGATTTGCATTGCACAACGTGGAAAGATCGTGTCTTTGTGATAATCTTTAACAATTTCTAAAGCAAGTAAAACATTCTCCAATAGCAACCGATCCTTAACAAACGCAGACTGATTCGTAGAAATGAACTTAGGCAGAAGCTCCTTTAGCCGGTTGGCTAGAATTTTTGAGATAACCTTATACAACACATTGCAGCAGGAGATAGGCCTATAATCCTTCATGGCACTTGCTGATTCTGATTTCGGGATTAAAGCCAATATTGTGGCGTTTAGTCCCTTCGGCAGAAACCCTTTTACAAAAAAGGATTGGATAACAACATTGAAATCATTACCAATTATTGGCCAAGCAGACTTGTAGAACTCAATGGTGTAACCGGCAGGTCCTGGAGCTTTGTTTGATGGCATGGAGAAGAGGACCGATTTAATCTCAGAAGGTGTCACCCCCTTTATGAGCAATTCCTGATCAGTAACAGAGCACTTAAAAGACAATAAGCTTTGCAAACTGTCTACTGACATTCCACAGTAATTTGCCGGAGAATGTGTGAGAAATTCTTGAAAGAACCTCACAGCCTCCTCCTTAATATCCTCTGGCTGCTGGAGAACAACACCATGTTGATTCGTAACTTCTCGGACATTGTTCTGCATTTTCCGTTGCTCTGCATAGCGATAGAAATAGGTATTGTTCTGATCACCCACAATTCAACTAGTGAAGCTTTGATTTTTGTTTCATGTAGCCTTCCTCCAGCGTTGATAAAAAATCCCATCGCTGGAAGGCATGTGTTTCGGCTTCCATGCTTTGAGACGTGGGATTGGCTAAAGTGGCGTCCTGTCGACGACAGAGTTCCTCATGACCATCTCGTGTTCGACAAGTAATATCAGCTAGAGCTTCTCTCCCTAGGCGACGCAACACTAGCTTTAAACTCTTGAGTTTCTTGGAAAGACGGAATAGCGCAGAGGTAGAGACAAACAATGGTGCTGAAGTTTGCCAAAACTCATGCACTTGTGTCGGGAACTGAGACAATGATGTTAGAACATTTGAGAACTTAAAAGGTCGCCGTTTCTTCAATGGTTCAGCACGTAGACAGAATCGACCTCGAGAATGATCTGAGCAACCTCCCGAATCAAACACACAATAAGAGTGTGGATATATCTGCGTCCAAGCTTGATTAACTAATCCCCGATCCAGCTTTTTACAAATTAAATCACCATCTCTCTTATTACACCATGTGAACTGCGATCCATGGTGTTTGAGGTCGATCAGGGAGCAATACTGAACAGCCTCTTGGAAATTCCGCATACCGTAACGTACCATTGGAGTGTCCTCAAACCGGGAATGCTCCATCCCATCAAGTGTTTCATTAAAATCACCACTAATCAGCCATGGCTTATTACAAAATAATGGAGAATCATGATGAGCTCTTATATCATCCCAGAGCTCCTTCCTACCCTCAGCCGTGTTATATGCGTAAACAAAAGAGCATAAGAATTCCTCAGTCTCACCCGCCATAAGTACCCAAAAAGAAATCATCTGACTGCTTTTAAACACCGGAGTTAGTCTTGTTGTTGGACTCCATAGGATCCATATACGCCCCAACCGGTGGTGTTCATAATTTGACATAAAAGACCAATGTGGAAAAACTTTATTTACAAGTGCTTGGGCATTAATTTCTTTGACTCGCGTCTCCAATAAGCACCCAAACTGCATAGACTGACTCTGTACCCAACTACGAATGATCGAGTGTTTTGAAACTGTATTAAACCCACGAACATTCCAAAAGAATCCTGACATTAATGTTTTTTCCTCAAGTTCTTTTTCTTCCAGGCCGGAACCTGGACAGCTTTAGAGGCTTGAGGATATGTGATAAACTTGTGGGCCGATTTAGAACCACGAGGAAGAGAAGGAAGAACACTACTTTCCTCATTCACGGTTCCTTTCACTAGTTCCTCTGTTTTCTTTGTCTGCATTGTTTTCTCAGTAGGAACAGTGGAGTCAGAGTTTGGTAACTCTCCTTCCTCCATCCCGTCTGAGGAAGAAAACAATGCAGACAAAGAAAACAGAGGAACTAGTGAAAGGAACCGTGAATGAGGAAAGTAGTGTTCTTCCTTCTCTTCCTCGTGTCTTTGTGTCCTCTTTATCTCCCAACTCACCCTCCACATCCAAGACTGAGAATCTCGAAGGAGAGACCGTAATGCTATTAGTGGCCTGAGTCTTCTGCTCTGGACGGTTACCCTTAGAAGGGGAGATTGAGCACCATTCACCCTCCATACCGACTGAACCTTCCACACCTACTGAACTGGTTTCTTGAGCAGTATGAACCAACACGACTCCCTGGCTTGGGGAAGCAGATTGAGGAGTCACTTGGCTGATATCCTTGCTCGAAACTCGAGTTTGAGTGTCTACAAAAGATGTATTAACCACCAGAGTTGAGGTGGCCACTTGAGCTTCGTCAGGTTGTGGATTTGCTGCCTTACAAACCTCCCTTAGGTGACCCCAGTTGGAGCAAACAGTGCACTTTGGTGGTAGCCACCGAGTATTGAAATTCCACCACTGCATCCACACCTTTTTCAGACTGAAACCGGAAAGACTTAGGGGGATCTTTGCATAAATCTACCTCAACAAACACTTTTGCTTCCCCAAATTGTTTGCAGAGGACTGTATCGGGATGTAACCGCTTGGGATCACCCACATCACTTGCTAGGAACCCTAACCCCTTCTATGTGAACATCTTATGTGGAACCTTCTTCATAACAACCCACAAGGGGATTGTCTTAATATCTGGTTGGGCTTCCTCAATGATTGGTGACCACCGAGAAACAACCATCGGAATTTCTGCTATATTCCACATACCACGACGTAAAACACGGTCTCTTATTTCTCGGTCCCGGATTCTGAACTTAACAGTGGACTCATTGACTTCAAAAACATCGATCCGCACAGATTTGTCCCCTAGAGGCCAGATTTTGTTAACAATGACATGAATCTTTGCCACATGCGGAACAGTAGTGAAAAGAAATTTGCCAATCAAAAAATCCTCCCATAGAGGAGCCGCATCTTGAAAGATTTCATCCAGAACCTCTAATACATCTTACCTAATACCTATCCTTTCTATATAGTGTTCATCTCGATTTGCAAATGAGAATGTCAACTTCCTCCAGTACTTGCCTCATATAAAGGTAAACAAACAGTTAACAAACAATTCAAGAAGAAAAAAAAGTGATCACACAATAATATATAACGATCCACATTATTAGTTTATATAAAAAAAAAGTGATGGAACTAGCATAATGAAAACAAAGTATCAATTTTAACAAATGTTTGTAGTTTTTTTTACTCAATATAACAATTCGGATATCATTTAATCTTACTTAACTAAACATTTTACATATAGTTTTATATGAAGTTGGGGCTATTTAAATCAAATTAGTGGTATTTATATACAGTTTTTTAGCTTAAGATAACTAAAAATGAAAATTTTTTAAAATGCTCTGACTATATATATTTCATCATTCACTAATAAGCTTAGCCAAACATTTTATTTTGGATTATTTGTTTCGTCAAGTCAAAACTTCACATCATAATAGTGGCGACATAAGAATTAATGTGATCCATAAACTGATATCGATAAACATCTGAACAAGTGTAGACTTCCATATATTCTCTCATAATATAAATAATTATTTTGGAACTATTAGAGAACCTTTCTGAGTTTTGACCTATTATTATATATCACACACACACACCCACAATGGAAATAAAGCGATTAAAATTTGTTCAACATCATATAGAGAATCGAATATATTATCATTCAAGCTAATAAGCAAAAGTGGGTTAGGTCATCGAATATATATATGCTCATTGAGATTGAGGTAATAATTAATCCGTGAACTAAAAATAATAATAATTAATTATGAAATTTTCATTTGCAGTATTCTTCAGTACGTATTTCTCATGCCTCTCTTATTTGTCGTTAAGAGTCAAGTAGTCAATAGAAATTTTAAGTCGGTCATATGTTACGAAAAGAGTTCATGAATGTTGAATTGTACGGTGCGCGTGTATTTAAACTATTTGGTTATACATAAGTATATATGGTCTTAAGGGAATACATGCACCCTAAATCAGGTATATTTTAATTTTTTTGACCGGCAAAGTAAAACCAAATCAACAGATTATTCGATAAATCTAGGATATTGTATTCCCACATAAATTGGGCAAATCGATTGGCATTAATCTATGCAAAAGTATATATAGGCTGTATAGCCAACTTTCTAAAGTACAAGGATGCTGTGTACCTAGCTACGACGGTCCACTGACTGAGGTACCATATGAAATTTTAAAAAAAAAAGTTAAATGACTCTTTGAAAGGCATGGTTTATGGTTTAAATTAGTTTACTAAAATCTAATCATATGATTATGTAATCGTATCATCAACGGATTAAGGTATCAGAGCAAATTGCTCGTAGATTTTAGTCGTCACCTTTTCTAAAAGTGGATCACTATACATATTTGTAAACTATATAGCGTACCCACCATCACCAGTTGAATTATAATTTTTGCTTCTTCTGCATCTTTTATGCTATCTCGTGTCTCAATCAATTTATAATGAGTTATTATGGTATCGATTCTATCTACAATATATATATATTAAAAACCCCTCGATATATAGTGTTGGTTTTGTAATCAACATGAACCAATATTAATCTACCTTAACATAGTTGGGATTATCACAAATGGTGGCACACTTGCAAATACTAAATAATGGTCCAGACTGAAGATGGATAGCTTTTTTTTTTTTTTTGGGCAACTGAAGATGGATAGCTAAACAGAGAAAACAACATGCTATAAGAATTTGCCCCTTCTAATAGGGCAACGAACATACATTATATGACATTATAATATCATATCATGTAACGTTAAGTTCTCGATAAAAAGATGTGCCCCAGCCCCCTAATAATTAAGTAATAATATGACTTATCATAGTCATCAAATGACAAATTTCAGACAATTGTTATAATGTCTTCCCGTTTTTAGAGAATGGCACAAAACACGTTCATTTCAAATGTAATTTGGTCCATATATTTCCATATTAGTTTATGGTAATTAATTATATAGAATTACCAAATTTTGCTCGTAGATATCACCTAAAAAAGACCATGTTCTCTCAATATATTCTAATTATGAATCATATTTGTTATAGGGTGGAAACTGGAAAGTTGCAAACTTTATTTTCTATCCTTCAGGCCTCGCCTGATTAGTACAATTTCACCTTTTTATTCACTAGCTTCCATGCATTTACTATGTCTAAAATACTAAAATTTTGTCTATTGATAACGCAACTTGCTCATTCTGAATGGAATGAGAACAAATTATTTATGTTACTCCTAAACTGGTCGTAGCTGATATAGCTAGTCCATATTAAATATCAATGTTGATCCTGTTTGGACAATCAATGAACTGGCATCCACAATGTGACTTTGGACACAGCTTTTCTCTGCCCAGGTCCGGTATTCATAACTCTCTACCAATCTCACCCATATTGTGGCTGGTCTATCCTATGCTAGAAGAGTATTGGTTGTTTTAGGTCGGTTTGATGGTTGCTTGTGTCGCGGTTCTTTTTACGTGTTGACAATGAACGAAATTATGACCAAATCTCCAAGAAGCGTTGGTTACCGTTGCCTTATCAACCATCCACCTTTCTATACCTGCCTCATGAATCAATTGTTGTGAAAATCTAATACCTCAGGGATACTTCTCTTACAAGGGAAAGGTTAAAGTTGAGAGTTATTATGGCAGAGACCTTATTTCTGTCCTCTAATATGTGTGTCGTCCCCATATTTGCTGTGAATGGTTAGTGCTGGTCGGAATTTGTTTTAAGTCTTCTGTTGGCTTGATGCAGATTTATACTCTGATTTTGTCTTGTGAATGGGTAATCCTGCTATTCCCCTCCGATTTAGATTCTCTCTACCTAGTTTGGGCTATAATTGCTTCATGTCAAGGTCAATATCTTTAGAACTAATTAACTCTGCTTGGTTTAGTCGGGTAATCCTCGGTAGCAGAACATTAGTTTCTTTAGATTGGCTTGAGAGACAACTTGGTAGAGGCCAGTTGGATAGTTTTGTTTGGATGGCTATAGTGCTGAGCGGTAACCTCTATTTTGATCCGACAGTTTACTTGAATGCACTGGTTGATCCCTTTGTTCCCACATGCCACCTTCTGCCAATAGATCGAAAGCTCGGGTCTAATACTAAATCTCAGTGTCAAACCAACTACAAGCTTTGTGTGGAATTCGTTAACCTCCATGACCATGAGCTTCATGTGAGGGAAAACCCACTTGTTATGTTACGGTTTGAGACTTATCTCTTGCGATTCTCGTTTGAAGCTTCGTCTAGAATCATGAGGTGCATCCTTAAATGCTTGAAGGACTTTGCTCCACAGTTGCTGAACTCTCTCATGTTGGCGAGAAACTCTTTAAACGTCTCACCCGTGTACCACCCTTTTCAAAGCTCGATTGCGAGGATTTCGCGAAGTTTGTCTTCATGGGCGAATCCAATATGGTCCCAATTCTCCAAACATTGGTAACCCCTCAAAGTTGAAATCCCTTTAAAGAACTCATGGTGTCTTTATCTATATTTTATTGTGCTTTCTTTGATTGTATGTTGTATAAACTCACCTATACGTTGATGTTTTAATTTGAATCGAAGTGTTTTAACCCAATAAAAATCTTGTTTTCCACAAGACAAAAATAGATGAAAAAAACTTTAGTACCTGTTAACTAGATCAATGGTTAGGCACATCTCATACTACGAGCAGGAAATCCTGACCGCTATAAAAAAAGCATTGACAAGTACTTAACAGTTAACAACGAACCAAATTGCGGGGACCAGGTGGATATGAGTCATGTGACTTGTCTGATTCCTAATTAGACATTTATGCCCTCCCTCAAATTGTCATGGGTCGACTCCTTCTATCATAGAGTTTGGGTATCTTGGTAATATACACTCTCGAAGAAGACACGCTAAGTGCACATTTTAAATTGACCCACCATACTGCAAGTCTGCAAGAAGCCAAGAACCACGACGATCAAGCTCGTGGGACGTTTCGCATGAATCTAGCACGTGGCTAATTAATAAACGAATGTTCGTGTGATTATTGATATAGGAAACGAGATCCAACGGCTAAAGTTTAGGAAGTGCAGTTGTGTGCATTGCACCACCCCCACACCATATCTCAAACCGACAATGAAATCCACATACATAATCTATTTGTTGCCGAGAAAGAACGTCAAGGTCAATTTGTGTCCTAAGCCCTTACCTAAAGGTCAATTACATTGTTCTTTAATCTTTATTGAATAAATATACATTGATTTATTTGTTAATCTCTATATTAACCATTTGTTTTTTGTTTGGTGTCTGTTGGACATTTAATTAAATCGCCATTTGTTGAAATTGTTAAATATACATGTAAATAAGTAAATAACTATATATATTTGATTTGTTTTTCTTCTTCTTTTCTTTTCGAATTCAAGCTATGAATAACAAATCAGAATGTTCATTCACAAAACTATTTAATTTGGAATCTTCTATGAATATAGGAATATACTAAAATATAGTACTTTTTCAGTTTCTACGCTTGATTAAATGTCGTTTTCTACTCGTTTTTGAAATAATAATCGATGAGACCCATGCTATTAATTCGAACTTCAGCATAATTAGCGGATATGGTCTGACCATCGGTTAAAGAAATACGAGAAACTAACTTGACGAAAAATGACATTTCAGTTTTATTTTATGTAGTGTTTTATTCTAAGTCTTGTAACTATATTTAGGATGTCGGAATTCGGAAATGTGACAGTGTATTGGACCATTGGTAATTGAGTACATATTAGTTAGAAGACCAGTCCTAGATAAACCTATGCTAAATTTAGATGACAGAGTTATAATGTTTTCAATTGATTTGTTTCGAGTGATTAGAGAATACAATTTGGTCGTTTAAAATGATATTATTTGATAGTTCATAATAATAATAATAATTACAAATATAATAATAGAAGTGGACGAACCATTGTTCAAGTCCTTGATTGCCCCCACGTCTTCGTAAAGAAAAATAGGTTGAAAGGGTCAACAAGTTCGTTCGTATTAAAACTTGAAATGATTAAGCTCTTGGAATAGTATACTTAATTCGAACTAGATATATATAAGGAATTATAATAAGATAGTTGATTTTATATTCATAAATCTTGATCAAGAGCAGTTAAATGTTGATTCAGTTACATTCGGCTTGAACTTTGTAGATATTATAACGTTTATATGCTTAGTATCTTCTAAAAATCCTCTGAGCAGTTGACTTCTATGATATAAATCGATTATCGAGCAGTCTCACAAAGGAATTTATATAGTTACATAATATTATATTTTTTCTTTTTTTTGGGCCAACAATTACATAATAATTTAAGAGAGCTCTTCCTCGATTACGACTTCGTCCGAAGGATTATACAAAGCTTAAGTGTTACGCGCCCTAACTTAACCTGCCATTTTACACATCCCTAGCGCATGGCATTGGTGGCGCTAGTAGCCGTTTTATCTCATTTGCCAACGACGCAACTCAACAACGGTTATGATCTGTCTTCTACATTTACACTTTATTGTTTCTTTTTGGTGACATATTAAATAGATAATTAACATCAACAAAAGTAAAAATAACTACACTTCATATTACGAAGAAAAGGTTTTATAATGCATAAAAACGTTACGATCATGGAAGATATTATTCTTAAATATTCAACATGCTTACTGTGTTGGTAAATGAATAAATATATAGTACTGCAACCGTGCAACATACAGATTATTTTATTGCTGTTCTTATAAAAAAATCATCAAGTATCAAATATTAAAACTTGATGTCGTATGCTATGATCGAATATTTATATTAACTTGCACCGAGACTTGCGTATTTTAGATATGCATTGTAAGTAAAAAGTAAACGTTGTTTTTGACAGCACACTCACTTGAAATTAATTCCATAAGAAAACTATAACGTTAAATCTGTAAAAATGAAAAATTTTAGAAAACTATACGAAATATGGATATATATAATTTACACAAGGTACGTAAGTAAGCTAACAAAGATTACAATTTACAGATACAATGAATTCACTCTGAGTGGGTCTATCAAGTTTCGTCAGTTTTATTTAACGGCCACGAGAAGTTAAGTTAATTGCTATATGCATTACTGCCATTGCAATTTACACCTTTCGATGTTACGTTTTTAAATTTGTAACTGATTTTGTCAATAATTTCTCGAACTGAAGATTCATTTCACAGTCAAAATCCATCTCACATATAGAAGAGGAAGACAAAAAAAAAACTTCGAGCATACCTTTTGTTTTATTAAAGGATAAGTGGTGTGAAATGACGTTAGTGCAGTGGTAGGAAGTAAGTCCATTTGTAAAAGGCACCATCATACTCGAGATCGAATCCCGGTTTCTACGAACGTAGGAATTTGGCTAATGGGCCGATTAGTTGTGGTCCAATGGTTGAGAAAAAAAAAAAGTTTTGTAAGTGGTGTGAAATCTTAATCACTTTTAAATTTTGCACTTTTATGTTTGATGTGTATTTGTCGAATAGATTGGTGAATAAAAGAGCCTATTAATTCATTGCATTTAATCAACTTTTTTTCTTGTGGCTGAAAGGACTCGCTTTTTTAAAAAAAATATCCTAAATAAATTTGGTTTATGTTTAATCAAATAAAACAATTATCAGAACCCATGTTATAACACAATATTTTCGGTAAAATTCAATTAAACAAAAATTTGATACATTATCATCAACATACGTTGCATATATTATTTTACTTTTACATCTGAAAATAAATCAAAATAGCAGTTCTTGAAAACACATAAATACAATATTTAGCATTTCTGTAGCTAATTAATATGAAAATTATCAAATGAAAAAAACTTCCAACTTCAAATTTTATGTATTATATATATTGCAAGTGAGCAAGCAAACGCAAACTTGCCCATATAATCAAATAGAAAGTACAATATTAAGAGTAAAAAAGAATGAAGTACACACAAAAGAGTATTATTTAACATAAAAAGACAACATTCCCCTTCAAATATTAAATTTTTGTTTATTTAAAAAATTAACAAGAGAGGATTGTAACTTTTTGTTCTATATAAATACCTGAAGGCACCGTTTCATCTTATAAACCCCACAGCAAAAAAAGACACTCTCCTTTCTCTCCCCATCTCTCTCTCTTTTTCCTCTGTTTCAATGGCCACTGAGCTCGACACCAGTAGCTTAATTTTGGCCCTCTTGTCCAAATGTAGCCTCCTTACTCAAACCAATCTCGCTCTCTCTCTTATCGTAGCCTCCCTTGCTTGCCTCGCCGTCTCCCTCTTCTTCTGGTCTCATCCCGGAGGACCCGCATGGGGAAAATACTTCTCCCACTGCCGTCACCAAACCACCGTGGTCCCTGGACCAAGAGGCTTACCTTTTATCGGAAGCATGTCTCTCATGTCAAACACTCTTGCTCACCGTTGCATAGCCGCAACCGCAGAGAAGTTCGGAGCCAAACGGTTAATGGCGTTTAGCTTGGGAGAAACCCGCATGATCGTCACTTGCAACCCTGATGTTGCTAAAGAGATTCTTAACAGCCCTATTTTTGCTGACCGTCCGGTTAAAGAATCAGCTTATTCCCTCATGTTTAACCGAGCTATCGGTTTCGCACCTTACGGCGTTTACTGGCGAACCTTGAGAAAGATCGCGTCTAACCATCTTTTCAGCCCGAAACAGATCAAACGCTCCGAAACGCAAAGAAGTGTGATCGCGAATCAGATCACTAAGTGTCTCGCGAAACAGAGTAGCACCGAAGGTCTCTGTTTTGCACGTGACTTGATAAAAACGGCATCGCTTAACAACATGATGTGCTCTGTTTTCGGGAAAGAATACGAGCTTGAGCATGAGCATGAAGAAGTCAGGGAGCTTAGTGAATTGGTTGACGAAGGTTATGATCTACTCGGAAAACTCAACTGGACCGATCATCTCCCCTGGCTCTCAGAACTTGATCCTCAACGAATCCGGTCTAGATGCTCAACTCTCGTTCCGAAAGTAAACCGTTTCGTGAACCGGATTATCTCTGACCACCGTGCTCAGGCTCGTGACTCGCCGAGTGACTTCGTTGACGTATTGCTCTCTCTCGATGGTCCGGATAAATTATCTGACCCGGATATGATCGCCGTTCTTTGGGTATGTACAAGTGGCTTTTGCTATTTTTTACTAAACAGAGACAGAAAAAAAACAAAAACACAAGAAAACATTTTTATTTAGGTTTCGGATAATTTCATATGCCATTTTAAGTAATACTGTACGATGGAACTAAAAGTATTTGCAATCTGTGGGGTTTTTTAAAATTTTTTAATAGGAAATGATATTCAGAGGAACTGACACGGTGGCTGTTCTGATCGAGTGGATTTTTGCTAGGATGGTCCTTCATCCAGATATTCAATCGACGGTCCACAGAGAGCTTGATCAGATCGTAGGGAAATCAAGAGCCGTCGAAGAGTCTGACGTGGCGTCTTTGGTGTATCTAACGGCTGTGGTGAAGGAAGTCTTGAGGCTTCACCCGCCAGGGCCATTACTCTCATGGTCCCGTTTAGCAATCACAGATACGACCATCGACGGTCACCGTGTTCCGGCGGGGACCACCGCGATGGTGAACATGTGGGCTATAGCACGCGATCCACAGGTGTGGGAGAATCCCTTGGAGTTTAAACCCGAGCGGTTTGTAGCCAAGGAAGGCGAGGTTGAGTTCTCGGTTCTTGGGTCGGATTTGAGGCTTGCACCGTTCGGGTCGGGTCGTCGGATCTGTCCAGGGAAGAATCTTGGTTTGGCCACCGTGACGTTTTGGACTGCGACGCTTTTGCACGAGTTTGAATGGCGACCACCGTCCGATGAGAAGACCGTTGACTTGTCCGAGAAACTGAGGCTCTCGTGTGAGATGGCTAATCCTCTTGCTGCTAAATTAAGCCCCAGGCGCAGTTTTAGCGTGTGATCCTTAAAGATTATACACAGATACACTGGTAACTCAAGGGAAGAAATTAGTGTGAGGCAAAAAGAAAAAGAGAAAAAAAAAAAAAAAACAGAGAAAGTGAAGCATACAAATAAAATAAAAATAAAAGATACAAATAAAATAAAAGTAAAACATATTAAAAAGAAAAGAAAAGAATGGTTATGAAGTTTTATATTAAACTAACATCTTCATACGTATTATTAGAAAAAAAAAAAAAAAATCTTGATACGCGAAGTGTTTGGTGATGTGAGGAGTGATATTTTGTAAATATGATTATAAACATTATTGTTACAAAGAAAGTTAATATTATTGCTTCATAATACTACTTGGTTATTATATTTTCTTGTCCTATTTCCTTTTGCATTGTGGTTTTATATCAAAAAAAAATTAAAACTTCATTTCGTCGTTTCGATAATGTTATCTAATAAAAGCCTAACTGTTATAATGTGGAGTATTATTAACTCCGAAATTGTGGGAAACGATCTTTGTTTGAACACGAACAAACCCGATCAAAAAGCAAACATATAATAAAATCATCCTTTCATCCGGCCTGATCATAATACCAAAAACACAAAATTGTTATTGTTTTAGCAGGAAAGATTAAGAACAAAAGATGTTTAAGAATAACTCTTTTATTAGTTCAAAAATAAATAATTCAAAAACTTTAAGTTCTCTTACACAAAATCGTACCAAAAACACAAAATCGTTATTGTTTTAGCATCTTCTTATATATAGAACTTCTTAAGTATATTTCCTAATCCTAAATGGAAAACTTCTTATTCTTTAGCTTCTTATTATATTTAGATATCTTCTTAATATAATCTCCAATTTCCATTTCTCTTTGTTTAGCTTGATCTCCAAGCTTACTTCAAGCTTACTCTAACATTCTCCCTTCTAAGCTTGAAGTCTTGCTCACTCAAATCTTTCACACCAATGAGATCTCTCATCTCCTTGAACTTGGTTCTTCCTAGAGCCTTGGTTAATATATCCGCCTTTTGTTCTTCCCCGGGAACATGCTTTACTTCGACTTGTCCGTTCTCAACACACTCTCGAACAAAATGATACCTTGTGTGTATATGTTTGCTCCGACCGTGAAACACCGGGTTCTTCGTAAGAGCAATAGCAGATTGGTTGTCTATCCGGACTAGTACCTTCTTACATGGTAGCTCGGTGATTTCACTTAGAAGTTCTTGGAGCCAAATCGCCTGCCTCGCAGCCTCCGTTGCAGCCATGAATTCTGCTTCACACGAAGATAACGCCACTGTGTCCTGTTTCTGCGAGCACCAAGTGATCAAACTCCCATTGAGGTAAAACACATGTCCTGTTGTACTTCTGCCATCATCAGGGTCTACATTGTGACTACTGTCACTGTAACCAACAAGCTTAATGCTCGTTGAATATGACTTCTTAAAGACCAAACCAAGTGTAGTAGTTCCTTTCAGGTACCTTATGCATTGTTTCATAACCGCTCCGTGCGACTGTTTAGGAGACTGCATATAACGACTTAACACACCCACACAATATGATAAGTCAGGACGTGTGTGCAACAGGTACTGAAGTGATCCTATGATTCTCCTGTAACTCGTCCCATCAATATCCGATTCTTTTGTCGCCTTTGACAGCTTTGTGCCTTCCTCCATTGGTGTATGTGTCGAGTTACAATCTTTCATTCCAGCTTCCTCCAAGATCTTCAAGGCATATCGTTCTTGATCCAGAGTTATTCCTTCCTGCGTTTGACACACTTCAATCCCTAGATAGTAAGTCAATTTCCCCATATCACTTATTTCGAATTTTGACGCTATCTCCTTCTTGAAGTTCTCTATGACCTTTAAACTTGTTCCTGAAACAAATATATCATCAACATAAACTGCAACAAGAAGAACTTCATAATTCACCCTTCTTTGATAAACAGATGGTTCTTTCGAACATTTCCTGAACTGTAGTTCCTTAAGAACTTGATTAAGCTTCTCATTCCATGCTCTCGGAGCTTGTCGCAGGTCATATAATGCTTTATGGAGTTTGTAAACTTTGTCTTCGCTCCCTTCTACTATAAGACCTTCTGGTTGTGAGACATACACCGTCTCCTTTAGCTCGCCATTAAGAACCGTCGTTTTGACATCGAGATGATGTATTTCCCATCCTCTAGATGCAGCAAGACTAATGAGGAGACGAATTGTCTCAATTCGTGCAACAGGGGCAAACACATCCTCAAAATTGATTCCATACCTCTGCATATAACCCTTTGCGACCAGTCTCGTCTTATGCTTATTTATTGTGCCATCCAAATTTCTTTTCAGCTTGAAAAACCCACTTCAATCCAATAGACTTTGCTCCATGTGGAAGTTCAACAAGATCCCAAGTCCGATTCTTTATGATTGATTGTATCTCGTCTTCACACGCTTGCAGCCAGTTCTTTGAATCTTTTGCCTCATTAAAGTCTCTAGGCTCATTGTTCAAACACATTAGTAACCTTTCTTCTTCTTCCTCAACAAGCAATACATAATCATTGAGATATTTAGGCTTAGTGACCACTCTCCCAGATCTTCTTAACACATACTGTCCTCTTTCTCCACCATCCTCTACTTCCTCACTTTTCACTTCATCATCACTACTCACTTCTGAATCCGATTCTGCAAGTTCTTGTTCTGCAACAACATTGTCCTCTGTTTCAGTCTCGGCCTCTGCAATTTCAGAATTTTCATTGTTGGTTATGTGAGCGACACCAGTAACATTCAGATCAAATCCTCTCAATCCGTGATTTCCAAATCCACCAAGCTGAATTGTGAAGCTTCCCTTAATTTCTTCTTGACTACCTTGGTTCCAATTCCATCCTCTTGATTCATCGAAGACCACATCACGGCTCACCACTACTTTATTCGTTTGAGGATCAAATAGTCGATAAGCTTTCGTTCCCGGCTCTGTTCCTAGGTGTACCAATCTACATGATCTATCATCTAGCTTTCTTAGGTGTGGTGTCTCTACTCTTGTGTATGCAATGCAGACAAAGATACGTAGATGGTTGACATTCGGTTTCTTGGCTTGTAAAGCTTCATATGGAGTTCTTTCCTTGACTGCTCTTGTAGTTACCCTGTTTAGCAAGTATGTCGAGTGTTTGATTGCCTCTCCCCACATTCTATTTGGAACGCTCATGTGCTTCATAATGCTCCTGGTCATCTCCAATAATGTCATGTTTCTTCTTTCCACAACACCATTTTGTTGTGGTGTATACGGAGCTGTGAGATGTCGCTTAATTCCTGAGAGAGCACAGAAAGAATCAAACTCATGCAACACAAATTCTCCTCTTCTGTCCGTCCTGAATGTCATTATTTTCCCTCCTGATCTTGTTCTACTACAACTTTGAATTTCTTAAATTTTCCGAATGCATCACTCTTCTCTTTCAACAGTATTGTCCACATGTACCTCGAGTAATCGTCTATGAGAACAAAGATGTATCTATCCCCAGCCGTTGTAGTTGGTGTGATGGGACCACATAAGTCACCATGAACGATTTCAAGTGCTTTTGTTGCTCGATACAAGGAGGCTTTAGGGAACACTCTTCTCGTTTGCTTGCCTAAGAGACATGACCCGCAGATTTCTTTTTCAAACTTTATATGAGGTGTTCCAACAACAAGCTCCCTTTCCACCATTGACTTCAGTGTTTCATGATTTATGTGTCCTAGTCGTGCGTGCCACCTACTAGAATCACTCATCGTTGTTAAACTCAAGCATAATGTGTCATTTATCTTCATGCACACCTTGTATAGACGATTCCCTTATCTAGAGGCCTTGACAAGTAGTCTTCCATTACGATCATACATTATTAAGTGATCTCCTTTCATTCTAACATCACAACCTGCTTCAGTGGCTTGTCCCAGACTTATAATATTACTCTTCAAGCCACGAATGTAGTATACCTCAGTCATTGTTCTTGCTTCACCGTTCATATCAACAAGCTCGATAGATCCCTTTCCTTTCATATCTATGGTAGAATCATCACCAAACCTTACTTTTCTGGTGATAGTATTGTCCAAAGAGGAGAAATACCTACGATTTCCAGTCATGTGATTGCTAGCCCTATTATGGAGATACCAAGTATTGTCTTCGTCATTACTTGTTTCAAATTTGCTTGGCACCACCTTTTCTTCGTTTAAGAATACTACCTCGTGTACCATGATCTCGTCTGCTTCTTCCGTATCTTTATTGTTGTTATCTTGTGTTTCTTGCAAATTGAGCAAGCGATCAGGACACTTTGAGGCATAGTGGCCAAATTTGTCACATCGGAAACAAGAGATTTCGGACAAGTCTCTTGTTTCATTGAATCTTCCACGGCCTCTTCCTCTGAACCTTCCTCCACGACCTCTGCCTCGGTATCTTCCATAGTATCCTCCATTAAAGTCGCGATTTTCTGGTGGCACTTGAGACTCCGAATTTGAATACAACAGCTTGCTTTGATCTTCTTGTGTCTCTTCTTCTTCGGTGATGCGTTCTTCGTATGTTTTTAAACGTCCCACAATGTCTTCAAAACTTGTTTTGTTGAGATCCAACACTTGTTCAAGCGATGCCACAATGTGGATATACCTTTTCCGAGGAAGACTTTTAAGAAATTTCTTAACAAGCTTGGATTCTTCAATGTCTTCTCCTAGAGCAGCTGACTTTGATGAGATCTCTGATAGCTTCCCAACAAAGTCATCAATGGTCTTTGTATCCTTTATCTTCAAATCGGTCAAATTCTGCCATCAACGTCTGTAGTCTAGCTTCTTTGACTCGATCTGCTCCAACATGTCTAGTCTTAATATCTTCCCAGACTTTCTTTGCATTATCTAACTCGCCAACTTAAAGGATAAGAGATTCAGGAATCGATTGAAACAACAAAGCCATAGCCATGTCATTGAGATCAGTATCATCATCTTCTGTTTCTATGACATCCCACACCTTATTTACTCTAAGAAGAATCCTCATCCGCATAGCCCAAACGGTGTAGTTGTTAGAGGTTAACATAGGTCACTTGATTGACGAAGGTCCACCCCCTTCTTTCTTCGAACTTGCGGTAATCTCAATATCTTCATTCTTTGCCATCATTTCTTCTTGCTCTGATACCAAATATTGTTTTAGCAAGAAAGATTAAGAACAAAAGATGTTTAAGAATAACTCTCTTATTAGCTCAAAGAAAAATAACTCAAAAACTTTAAGCTCTCTTACAATCTCTCAAGCTTAATCTTTCAAAGCTCTCAACTCATAAGTTATGCTACATCTTAGCATCTCCTTATATATAGAACTTCCTAAATATATTTCCTAATCCTAAATGGAAAACTTCTTATTCTTTAGCTTCTTATTATATTTAGATATCTCCTAAATATAATTTCCAATTTCCATTTCTCTTTGCTTAGCTTAATCTCCAAGCTTACTTCAAGCATATTCCAACAATCGTAATAATGTACCTATTTTAACCAGAAAAATAACAGCTAAATTACGTTATTCAAAAAGTAAATTCTTACATACATAATAAAACAGAATATATATAGGGGAAATTCAAAATCCCATGTAACCTTAAATATTCAAAATATCGACAGACAATGTTAACAAAAATAAATGTTTGCTAAGAATTTTGCCTCGAAGGAGTTGTTTTCACATTTTTGCCCCAGCCAAAAATTATAAAAGATTCGTCTTTATAAAAGTTGCAGATTTGACATACCCTGTCCCTTATTTGTTTTTGTTTATATCTTTCTTTTATGCGTAACGACTAACGACCAATCAGAATTCTATTTGTCTCGTCATATCACAAAAACTATATAACGTGTGTATCTAATTTACCTAAAAAGGTACTCTATATATGATTTATTTCCTTTTTTATTCATATATAGAGTGGTCAGCGTTCACTCTATATAACTAAACAACCAAATTCAATGTAATAAATTCAACTCAATTTACAGTAACTAAATTTATAGGACGGACCGGCATGCTTTTATAACATGCCCAAATCTACTAAACATCTTATAAGAGAATAGATCTTAGACATATATCAAGATGGAAACCCCTAATCTATTATTTGATTTTGGTCACATGGTTAATTTATCAATTAGTCAAACAAACTAATCACTATTACTACTAGTCGATCGATTACTAAATCTGAAAAAGAACAAAAAAAATAAAAAGCGTTTAATAAGGGAAGATATTGACTGAAACACTTTCAAAGTGTGTGGTCGAACATAAAATAATTATAATAAGAGTTACAGAATTTATAGTTATATATTACAAAGATTGTGACACATGAATTATTAAAGGCTGGTGATATTTTTGATCCAGTGAGAAGCAGGCACATAAGCTGATAAGCATTAGGAAAGAACAAAATATGACAAGATTTGAGAAATTGTGGTCTAATCGTATATACAATTGAGAGATCTTAAAAGTAGACAAAGTATCTATAAAGAAACTTTTTATGGTCGAAGCATCTTCACTGGTTGCTGAGAGGTCTTCACAGTGATGTCATGTATGTTTCTCAATAAAAGTGATCGTAAAAACTATAATGCCCATATATACGTATTCCTAGAGCAAAACTAATATTGTATGACAATTTTGTTTGCTTTTGGTCCAAGTATCTACAAAAAACCGACTTATGTGTGTAAACAGATATTGGGCTTGAATGAGAGTTGATAAACAGTCTAGGCCATCAACGTAAACATTATCACATTTATTTACAAAGTTTTAGATCAAACTAATAGACATTAAGAAGTAATATTAAAGCCCATTATTATTTGACACAATCATATCAACTAAACACGAGGGTTGCGCTCGTTGCAGGACTTAACCCAACACCTTACGGCACGAGCTGACGACATATTTTCAATAATATCACCGTTTAAATGATTGAATTTAGTATTTGGTTATAGTTTAGTTGATTGAGCTGGTGTAGCCATTTCTCTGCATTCAACGCTATGTGTAGACATTTTGGGGTAAGTCACTTTGTTTTTGTTTTTTTTTGTTTTATTATATTTTGGCTTGGTTGATTTGTTCAATTACAGTTTTTTCTTTTATTATTATATTTTTTTATTTAATATTATTATTAGAAGTGGGTTGATTGAAACAGACGACACATGATTCTAGGATGAAGGAAGAAATGGAACAAGATCAGATGTGATTAGATTCTAAGACCTTCCCCATGGGCAGGTTTATAGGGGAGTTTTTACCATTTTGGATCAAAAAAATAAATCAAAACAAAAGAAAAAATTTAAGAGAGCCCCTTATATAGTATACCGATTTCTGATCTAAGAGACAATACGTGTCACTTATTTGTTGGCTAAAAAAAATATCTACTGATTAATTTTCTACTTCCTTTCCATCTCTCTGTCTCTCTCGATCGAAGTCGAATTGGCAATGGAAGAAGATGGAATCAAAGAAGATAGAATCAGAGGACAATCGGGTCGGAGGAGATGCGACGGAGATTGAATCGGCGGAGGCTAATCGGAGGGTTTTGAATCGAGGAGAATGTTGTCGAGATTGTTCAAAGCTGGTGAAAAGGTTTTGTTGAAGCTCCTTCTCCTGCTTCCATGGCTGTCCAAAAACTATGCTCTGTCTTGGGTATATCTTTCTTTCTTTCTTCTTCTGTCTCTGTTTGATTTTCTCGGATTGCGGATAGGGTTATTGCAGTTTCTGCTGGTTTTGATTGAATTGGTGATATACATATATTGGTAGTCATTTAGAAAAATTTGGTTAAAACTGTTTTAGATTGGTTTCATTGGATTTTGAATAAACGTGGGAATAGCTCATTTGATTTGTGAATTCCACTAAATCTGGGCAATTGCAGATTTTGAATAAACTGGGTAGTCATTTAGAAAGATTTGGTTAAAACTGTTATGTTTTCAGGAGAAGACAACATCAAGACTGATGAACCCAAGCAAGAACAAGCTAAGCCTGCTGAAGCCACTGAGATAATTCACCTTAATATGAAGTGTATGAATTGTCTTTGTTGGATCAAAGCTCAATGTTGTTTTGGTTGTTTGTTTTTTCAGAACTGATCAAAGGGCTTGGAAGTTGAATGAGATTGATTCGATGCCCTGATGGAAGAAGATAAATGAAACAAAAATCTCTTCTTCTTGCTCTGTCATGGTTATTCCTTATCAAAGAAACTCTGAGGCAAGGTAAAATCTTCTTCATGATTCAGAATGTCAATGTCCTCATCGTCTGATTTCTAAAACCCACAGAGGTAACAGATTAAAACCATTAGCACAACTCTAAACAAGGCCATGAAGTGAACCTACAGCTATGAGATACTATAATCAATCATAAGACAAGGGAGATTCTTTATGATTTTGAGGTTAGCATGATTGGAAATACTGCAGGGAAGAAGAGTATGATCGATGGTGAGCAACGTAATGGATCCATTCTGAAAAGCATTGGAAGAGTTGAGACCAAGAAAGACGAGTGTTTGGTCCATGAAGACGGAGAAAAGCAGAGACGCAATGAGAAGTTGTGCAGAGAAGTTAAGAAGGAAGAAGAAACTTGATGAAATATTGAAAAAGAGAAAGCTTGTAGTAAAGGAGATAAAACTGAAGCTTGAGTCACGAATTGCTGAGACGGAGAAGACTTCGGCCATGATTGTCTTTTGCTCTTTTGCACTTTTGCATTTTGCATTTGGAGAAACAGCAATATCTTTTGATTAAGTTTCAATTTAAGTCTTTTTATTTGTCAGTCTATTAGGAAACAAAACAGCAATGTCTCACACATATAAAATCTGAAATGCAATAATTTCCCTTTCTTATTAAATCTGAAATGTTTAAACATTTATACTAATCAAAATTTTTACTCAAATGCAATAAAAATTTATACTAACCAAAATTTATCCTTTTTTCCATTTATGAATTGCACTTCTATTGTAATATGTATTAATGTTTTTATTATGTTTTGTATGTTTAAAAATTAATTAAATGCAATATTTTCTATTTTTATAAAATCTTAAATGTTTACACATTTATACCACTTCTATTTTATTTACAATTTTTAAATTTCAAAAAACAATATTTTCAAAAATAAGAGACCCAAAATTAGAACCTCCCATTGGAGGAGAAAATTTTAACTAAGAGATCATGAATTCTTATATTCAAAACACTACACAATAAATTCATAAATAAAATCAAACAGTGTTTAACAACCCACGGATAATCTTGCCCTAAGTGACTTGCCACCAGTGAAGTTAAAGGAAGTGCAACAAGGTTTGCCTTTTTAATATATTGATGCAAGTCATTGATATATATGGGTGCTGATTTACTTATATGTTTTCAACAAGTGGGGTACCAAGACACAAGGCGGCTTCAAAGAGTTACAGATGATGCTCGGGACGTGCACTTGACTTTTGGTCCTCCATATATAGCCCAGGTGAACTTTGCTACTTCTTGTTATATATGCAATGCCGATACTCTTAATTAGCTTTAATTTGTACTCTTCAAGCGTGATGGAAAAGCTGCTTTAATGCCTTCATTTCCATTGATATGTGTGGTACGTAAGTTCTTCGTTTCTCTCTATAGTACGTTTGAGGCTTAGTTGTTTTGTCCATGTGTTTCTTCAGAATCATCTTAATGGGTGTTATATATTCCTTTTGCTTTTGGTGATTCTCTTCGGAGTTCTACAATACTTGTTAGGACCACTGGATTTGGTAGCTGAATCATAATACTTGGACTCCACAAATGATTTATTAGTCTTTGTCTGTTCCTAGCTTTATGTGATAATCTTCTTGGACTAGTCCGCCATTTTAATTGATCAATGTTCATTCAGAATTATAAATACACTATTAAGTTCATCACTTTTTCTTTTCTTACTTTTAGGATGTTTAGCTATATCAAAGAGGTAAACTTTCTTTCAAAAAAATCCNAAAAAAAAAAAAAAAAAAAAAAAAAAAAAAAAAAAGAGGTAAACTTTCCTTATACTTAAAATTAAGTATTAATAGTTATGACTTCTTGACAAGAATGGTTGAGGTAACAAATGATTTACAATTTTTCCAAATATATTACCGTAGTTTGGATAAACATTGTTTTAATTTTTCAGAAAATAGTCTTACAAGAGCTGCAATTTGAAAGGCTCTGATTTGAGGGCAAAGATTATGTATTATGTAGATATCATATTTTGTTAGACATTTATCTTTGTGTAAAACCATTATGATATTTGATTAACCAAAATTTTTAATGGTTCGATTTTCTGTTTGTGATATTTTTAGTTAACTACAGTTTGTTTTTATTTAAAAAGTCTAATACATATAAACCAACGTCTGCACACAAGGTCGGTTGGATAAGTGACTTCATAATATGTTCTTGCTTCTCGGAGACTTGATGTCCGACTCTAATCGACGTTAGACATAATAAAAATGGCGTTAACATTTAGTAAGATTGGGTTCTTCTAGTCTAGTTTTTATGGTCCATGCCTTTAAACAAATTGGATTCTCTATTTAATATCTTCAATTAATAAATATAAATTGGTTTTTTTTACTTGTTACTTTGTTAGTTTCTTTAGTGGCTAATATATATATACTCGATGTTTATCTCACTTTTGGACGACCATGCATGAATGTTTTACATGTGTTACGTATCCATGTACTCGAAGGACGTCTTCATTCGAAGTTATAAACATAATAATTGATTTTTACTTGTTAGGCTTTCTCTAGATATCGGTCCAACCTACCCAAATTGGTCAAAAAATCAATACCATGGTCAGAGAGGAAATATCTAAACGTTCAATAGATATATATATATATATATATATCCTACGTTGAATTAGCACTTTCATCTGCTAAAAAGTCTTAATGTAATAAACAAATATGAAAATTAAGAATACATATTCTCTTTCAAGTGTTACTTATCGTTTTGATTTCCTAAAGGTTTGATACGACGAACTTTTGTTGTTTATATAGAGAGTACATATATAATAAAGGATACTTATGTAATTAGTATGAACAAAACCCTTATGTACAAGCCTATATATATTGTAATATTTATAGGACCTTACAGTTTAAACTTGATGAAAAAAGGACCTCAGACCCATATCAATTGACGTCCATTAGTATTGGCCTCGTTTAGGTCACTTTAGCTTGGAGACTATTCCTCTTGGAGTCTACTCCACTCAAAAACTTAGTTTTAAGACGATAATACTCTTTTCCCCTCTTTCTTTCTTCTATATAAACACACCTCTCTCCGTCAGTCAGATTTTTTTTATGTATTAGGGAAAAAAAAATTATTCTCAAACAAAAAAATAAATTATTATGACTCTCCCTCTCAAAGTTTTTTTCGAAGATGTTTGGAAAATGTTTGGTGGTTTGATCAGTTCTGCCGTGTTAATCATTTTGGTGTTTATCGTAGCTGCATCTGCCAATGGTGGCCATTGTTTCGTTTGTTGCTGGATTCATGTGCCACGATAAGATTTGTACGGGTTATGAGCACCTTTGCGAAATTGTGGATGAAGATTGAGGATGAGGGTGGTGGTGTGGAGGAAACGACGAGATAGATCTATCATGGTTTTCTTTTTTTTTTTGTATTTGGTCTTTATCATCTGAGATTTGTTCTAAACCGCCGCCGTGAAGTTTGTCTTTTGCTTGTTTACACGACGAGAACTGAGTTCTCAACCGCCGCCGTCAATGATCTTAGGGTAACCGCCGCCGTCAATTAAAACACATTGTTTTCATTAGAAACACAGCGTTTTTGTTGTTTTTTGTTTTTTTCTTCTTCTAATTTTCTAATTCAGTAAATGAAGATATATTTTGGATATATAGTATTTTTATATGTGCTTTTCCTATAATTAATTTACTAGTGGTCTACCACATGACAATTTGTTTCTTTTAAGAAAATATTAATATATAATTTCCATGATTTAATATTGTTTTATAAAATGATTAAGTTTCTTTAATTTTTAGTACATATATTACAGTACAGCTGTTGTGTGGTCGAACATAAAATCATTAAAATAAGAGTTACAGAATTTATATTTATATATTACAAAGATTGTGATACATGAATTATTAAGGCTGGTGATATTTTTGGTCCAGTGAGAAGCAGGCACAAAAGCATTAGGAAAGAACAAAATATGACAAGATTTGAAAAAATTGTGGTCTAATCGTATATACAATTGAGAGATCTTAAAAGTAGACAAGTATCTATAAAGAAAGTTTTTATGGTCGAAGCATCTTCACTGGTTGCTGAGAGGTCTTCACAATGATGTCATGTATGTTTCTCAATAAAAGTGATCGTAAAAACTATAATGCCCATATACGTATTCCTAGACCAAAACTAATCTTGTATGACAATTTCGTTTGCTTTTAGTCCAAGTATCTACAAAAAACCTACTTATGTGTATAAACAGATATTGGGCTTGAATGAGAGTTGATGGCCATCAACGTAAACATTATCACATTTATTTACAAACTTTTAGATCAAACTGATAGACATCCCTACTAGTAATATTAAAGCCCAGTATTATTTGACACAATCATATCTTATTATTTTCAATAATGTCACCGTTTTAATTATTTAATTTAGTTTTTGTTCATTGTTTAGTTGATTGAGCTGGTGTAGCCATTTCCATGGTCCTTGATAATAAAACCATTGCCGAAGCTAGGTTTCCGGTAAAGGCTAAGATGAACGCCAGGATCATGATGAGTCTCCGACGAGTTGTAGACGACGGAGCCGTTTATGATCTGAACGTTACTGTTCACGAAACGATTTTCACCATTATTGTTATGGTTCTTTGACTTTGACTTTGACTTTGATTTTGATTTTGACTTTTCCTCCGCAGTTTTCTTGGCGTCGTTACTAAACAAATATGGTTCACGTGTCTTGCTCGCCGACCGTAGGATCTCCATCACAGCTCCTTTGTTTTCACCTGAAATAGTTATGACGCTTTGTGTGCCCATTATGACGTCATCATCAGACTCAGGAAATAACGTTTCGTTTGGTCCGTGTACGATGTCTGTTTTCTCCGATAATGTAAGTATGCTTTCCTGATGAGTGGTCTCGCGTTCCTGCCTAGGCTTAGGTGGTTCGTGATTTATGGAAGGTGACGACGTAAACAGACTCGGTTTAGCCTCTTGGACTTTCTCTGGCGACGGAGGACGTAATGGCGGGGACATCAGCTGAGGCGGCGGATGTGAAGGTTGAGCAGCCGGAGACATCATCGTGTTCTTGTTGTTCCTTGTTTGGTCCATGTACGAGGATTGTTGTTCTTGTTCCTTAGGTGGTTCATATTTTATAGACCTTGACAATAAACCCGGACTCGGTTTAGTCTCTCCGACTTCATTTGGTGGAGATCTCGGCGGTGGAGGAAGTGAAGGTGGAGCAGCCAGAGACAGTCTATCATCGTGTTGTTGTTCCTTTTTTGGTCCATGCACGAGGTTTGTATTGTCTGAAAATGTAAGTATTTTCTGACTAGCGGTCTCGCGTTCGTGCCTCCGCTTAGGTGATTCGTATTTTATAGACGGCCGTGGCGATAAAACTGGACTCGGTTTAGCCTCTCGGACTTCCTTTGGTGGAGATCTTGGTGGCGGAGGAGGTGAGGGTGAAGCAGTCGGAGACAATGGTGGTTCGAAGACGTAGTTGGGAGAGGATGGGTCGCGTGATGAGTATGCTGTGGGTCGAACGATGCTAGAGAGACGGTACCAGGAACGACCTGATCGACGGTTCGACATTAATTGATTTTTGTAAATTATGCTATTTGATTTGATAAATGATAAAGATTAAAGCAATGGTGTTGGATTTAGGTATAGCTTAGGGTCGTTTTATATTTATAGGCGTCGTCGTGTTATGACATAATTACAAATAAAGACAAAATAAAACAATGTGAACAGAAAGGTATCAGATGCAGCTTTGAAAACCACAATTCACGACTAGTATCATCAATTGTAGGCTTGTAGCTATATTGAAAGCATTTTATTTATTTGTTTGTATGTTGATATATAATTGGTAGATACATACTCTTTATTTGTTCATTGCAGTTCAACGAGGCTTAATATTTCTTTTCTTGCTGTATTGGCTTTCCTGATTTGACAATATAAAACCGAATTTGGAGAAGTTTTGGAGTGAAAATAGTTGATGCCAAACTTAACAAGCAAAACACGAATTTTGGATTTCACAAATTCGACCACGAGAACTCCCAATCTCATTATTTTCGTTTAAAATAACATCTATCTAATTATAATCAGATTAAAAGCAAAATCAGTAGAAGTCATTTTAAACGAAAATAATGAAAATAATCTTTTCAACATGAACCAAATGACTAGATTCCTTGTACATTAAAATCATTACAAAAACTCTGAAACAGTACCATGTGAAAGGAAGAGTATTACTGAACCACCATTATTCTAACATTCACTCTAATTTGCATGATTTTTACAATTCATCATTTACAAACCTCAAAAAGACAAAAGTTGCATATATAATTCAGTCAAGACTCATAATACCACATCCCCCAAAATATGGGATCTATGGCCATTTAGTGAACTCAAAGACCTTAAGAACGATATCAAAACCTGTAGGGATTTGCCAAATGAAAAGAAGAACGTTCACTGCATTCAACGCTATGTGTAGACTCCTCGCCGTCTCGTTCCCTTTTTGCATCGCCGGCACCAATGCCGCCGCGGCAGCCCATAGCACCGTTATTCCTGCCACCACCACCGACCCATCAACTCAAATTTCACGACTTTTATACACATACTAGACAAATATAAACGACACTACTGAAATGAAACAATATAACTAAAATCCAAAACTCGGATCAAAACTTAAACCGCATCAAACCAAACATCAAAAACCGGATTGTAACCTTTCTATGCATATTCCAAGATCACACAACTTTGTTCAGTACCATCAGTCAGACACAAAATAAAGAATGAGAAAAGTAAAAACGAGAGATTTGGTTAAGGTACCTGCACCGGCATAAAGATGAGGACCGGGGAAGAGTTTACCGGTACGAAGATAAGTGTTAAGTCCACCAAAGACAGATTCCAAAACACCAAAGCCTAACAAAACAGAGCCAGCGTCGAAGTGTTTGTCTCTATAAGACCCTTTGACCAACTCTTTCCTCTCTTCCGTCAGCTGTTTGATCTGAAGCTCAGTCGCAGAAGGAGGAGACGAAGAATCAACGGCTGTGGATCCATCAGGAGAAACAGGAGTTGGTTTAAGCTGTTTCTTGAGATCACTAATCTCACTCTGTATCGTGCGGACACGTCTCCATTGCCAACCTAAGTAACCAGCCCATAGAGTGTACGCGAACAAACCTCCCATCACGATTGGGTGTATCAACGCAAATGATCTCCCTTCCAAGATCCCAAACTCTCCTCCAACTGCTGCCGCATCCTTTTTTAAAACAGAGAAATCTTGATTTATGGGTTCTTTTTGTTACAATGTGAAACTACCAAACTACTACTGGGGAAAGATATTGCGAAACTTACCTGTGGATCGAGAAATAAAGGCAATGCGATGACTGCGAGAGGGAGAGATGAAGATTTAAGGAGTTGGAGAGCGTCGGGACTCGAAGGTATATCCGGGATTTTGCATGGTTGTGATTTGGTGATTGGTTTGAGAGAGTTTAGGGTTTTAGGGTGATGGGAGCGAGGAAGAAGATGAAGTGTGGAGAGACAATGAAGTGTGGTCGCCATACTCACTCTGTCTCTCTCTGGCGAACTCGAGACAGAGAGATATTGCAAAAGAGCCAAGTAACAAGGACCGCAAAACGAATGAGCCAAACAGATAAGAGAACTCTGTGGACGCTGCACGTGTCACAAAACTGGACACTACATCAATTTATTTATTTTTTTATTTTTTAATTTGCTTCAGCCATGATGACTTATATGATTATATCCAACTGTTAATTTTTATTTTGTAACAGTGTTGACAATTACTACACAAAAATTACTTATATAACGGGCCTACGAANAAAGATGAGGACCGGGGAAGAGTTTACCGGTACGAAGATAAGTGTTAAGTCCACCAAAGACAGATTCCAAAACACCAAAGCCTAACAAAACAGAGCCAGCGTCGAAGTGTTTGTCTCTATAAGACCCTTTGACCAACTCTTTCCTCTCTTCCGTCAGCTGTTTGATCTGAAGCTCAGTCGCAGAAGGAGGAGACGAAGAATCAACGGCTGTGGATCCATCAGGAGAAACAGGAGTTGGTTTAAGCTGTTTCTTGAGATCACTAATCTCACTCTGTATCGTGCGGACACGTCTCCATTGCCAACCTAAGTAACCAGCCCATAGAGTGTACGCGAACAAACCTCCCATCACGATTGGGTGTATCAACGCAAATGATCTCCCTTCCAAGATCCCAAACTCTCCTCCAACTGCTGCCGCATCCTTTTTTAAACCAGAGAAATCTTGATTTATGGGTTCTTTTTGTTACAATGTGAAACTACCAAACTACTACTGGGGAAAGATATTGCGAAACTTACCTGTGGATCGAGAAATAAAGGCAATGCGATGACTGCGAGAGGGAGAGATGAAGATTTAAGGAGTTGGAGAGCGTCGGGACTCGAAGGTATATCCGGGATTTTGCATGGTTGTGATTTGGTGATTGGTTTGAGAGAGTTTAGGGTTTTAGGGTGATGGGAGCGAGGAAGAAGATGAAGTGTGGAGAGACAATGAAGTGTGGTCGCCATACTCACTCTGTCTCTCTCTGGCGAACTCGAGACAGAGAGATATTGCAAAAGAGCCAAGTAACAAGGACCGCAAAACGAATGAGCCAAACAGATAAGAGAACTCTGTGGACGCTGCACGTGTCACAAAACTGGACACTACATCAATTTATTTATTTTTTTATTTTTTAATTTGCTTCAGCCATGATGACTTATATGATTATATCCAACTGTTAATTTTTATTTTGTAACAGTGTTGACAATTACTACACAAAAATTACTTATATAACGGGCCTACGAAAATTCAGTTGGGCTTTCTGAAATTGTGGAGTGTACTATTTATTTTAAAACGAGATCGATCACCCATCTGGGTAAATAAGGCCCATTATAAATATTTGAATTTCCGAATTTGCCCCTGATAACATGTTGGGGGTTTTTAAGTCAACCAAGAGACTCAGCTTTTTCTTCGCCGAGCGTCGTCGTCGTCTAGGGTTTGCTTGGCATCAACTAGCTTCTTCCAAGGTAAAAAAAATTCTCTGATGATTCTACTTGCTCTTATCGATCTACCATCTCATCTAGGCTATCTCTTTCTAATTTTCGTGTTATTGGATCTTTCGTTAGGACTTTGCTGATTTAGGTGAAAGAAAAGATGAAGCCAGTGTTCGTCGGGAATTTCGAGTACGAAACTCGCCAGTCGGAATTGGAAAAATTGGTCGGAAAGTATGGGAGAGTCGACCGAGTTGACATGAAAACTGGTATAGTGTCTTCTAATTTCTGCGCCGGTGACTCTGATTTCCTTGTTCATCTAGGATTCTAGGCTTTGTTTTCTTCTGGTTGTTTAATCATCTTTGCTCAACTAGTTCCATTAACATACATGGTTTTCAGGTTTAGTGTATAGTTGTTGAAGATTTTAGTGTGCTAGGGGTTTTAATGCAGTAGAGGAGCCTTTGTATTGAGTGTTTATTTGGTCGCAGGAACTTTTCTTCAAAGGAACAAGAAATTGCTACTCTTCTTCTTCTTCTTCTTCCTGCAATATACATTTCTACATTTTCATGCCTGCCTTTATCATGTTGTGCCTACCAATCTTGGATGATTCTTGAGATACTTTGGAATTTGTCTTTGTCTATACCAATCTTCGATGGTTCAGATGGAAGTCTATTGAATCCATCATGCCTTTGCCCATGCCATTATCTGAACTTCTACACTCAGAATGTTGTTCAAGCATGCCTAGCAAATCACGCAGAATTGTTTTTTTTCTCCTTAATTTGTTATGTTACAACTCTTGATTTTTCTACTACTACATCATGGAACGCCTCTACATCTCATCATGTACACCAGCCTTCACATATATGCAGGTGTTGTATATCTATTTAGTTATTTTTTCTAGGGGGGAAACAAGATTTGCTCTGTTGGCTGATCTTTATAGCATTTGCAGGTTAATGGACTGGAGGATTGTCACTATTTGTGTTGCATTTTGTGATTCTTTGTGTTTTTTTTTTACTTTTGGTTGCAGGATTTGCTTTTGTGTACTTTGAGGATGAACGTGATGCTGAAGACGCAATTCGCAAGCTTGACAATTTTCCTTTTGGATATGAGAAACGCAGGTTATCAGTCGAATGGGCAAAGGTATTATATTTTTCATGCTTTTGATTGAAAGCTTTCACTTTGCCTCATAGAATTTAGGAATACTGCTTAAGTATCTTCCGGTTTTCAGGGGGAACGCACCAGGTCTCGTGGTGATAGCAAGGCTGCTTTATATCAGAAGCCTAGGGCTACGGATACACTGTTTGTCATTAACTTTGACCCCATAAGAACAAAAGAGCACGACATTGAAAAGCACTTTGAGCCCTATGGTAAGGTCATTAATGTGCGTATCAGACGCAACTTCTCATTTGTTCAGTTTGAAACACAAGAAGATGCCACAAAAGCCCTTGAAGCTACTAATAAAAGGTATAAACAACACTTTCTCTTGCTACTTTTTTTTTTCTGCCAAACATGCAATAGGTTTGCCTCACCAAAAAAAACCCCTTTGTTTCCTCAGCGAAATATTGGATAGGGTTGTCACTGTGGAGTATGCGAAGGGTGGTGATGAAAGAAATGATCGATATGGCGGTGCTCGTAGCCCGAGAAGATCTCGTAGTCCTGTGTACCGTAGGCGTCCAAGCCCTGATTATGGTAGGCGTCCAAGTCCAGATTATGGTCGTCCTCGAAGCCCAGAGTACGACAGGTACAAAGGTCCAGCAGCTTATGAAAGACGCAGGAGTCCAGATTATGGACGTAGGAGTTCTGATTATGGTAGACAAAGAAGTCCTGGTTATGACCGTTACCGAAGGTAAAAAATAACAATGGCTTTGGCTTCTTACTCTTTTTTACTCAACAACTCTCTCATTGATGTCCCTATAATGTTTTATGATTGAACAGTCGCTCTCCAGTCCCAAGAGGAAGACCATGAAGAAGATAGTACGACGAAGAAACAGAAGCTACCAAGAATGTCTGTGACAAGTAGTAGAAGGGTAGATTTTTCTATGTCGTGTTTTGAATTGCATGATACAAGTTTGGAAGTACTTTTATGGGCTATGATCTTGTGCTATGTGTGACTATTATTAATTAATCCCTTAGAGTTAGAGATATTATCAGAGATAAAAGCTGAAAGCCTTGCTTTGAATTTGATTGCGCTTACGATTTGGTTGCTTCGTACTTGGTTCATGTACTAATTCTTTTGATTCGTAATTATTATTCTAAATCCCTTAATTTTAAATTCAGCATAATCTTTAAGAAATTTAGTTGATGCAACTCCTATAATAACTTGTTAGTTTTTATAAGAATGTAGTCCATTGCCATATGCATGCACATGGAACAATACTTTGTTTTCAACAATTATCGAACTTAAAGGGCAGCGTAGACTACTGCATCAGGTGGGATATAACTGGGCCGAGTGGTCTAAAACTTTATGAGGAATCATTTCTTTAGTCACTGCAACGACGTTGTTTGTGGTACAAGATTATTATTATTATGTGAAATTTATGATCTAAAAAGCAAAAGAAAAAAAGCGATTGAGAATCGGTGTGTAGTTAATTCGTCTTTATAACTTTTCCATTAGTATAATTGATATTGACTAATTTTAAAAATTTAATGAGACATGTCCTTTTTTTTTATTCCTTCGATTTCTTTGGCCTGAAGATAACAACAGCTTTTCTAAATTAATTTTATAAATGAAGTTGACTCCATGACATCGATCCGTTGCGGTATTGTTTTCTTCTTAAATTATTTTGTGAATAAAAAGCGACCATGCGCGCTGATAAATCTAGATTTCTTATAGACTAGGAGAATATCGCGTTTGATTTTATCTTGAATAATTAAATTGGTGAACAAAGAAAGAGAGTTTTATTAGTAGTATTCAAATATATAGTCCAGCAATTAAATAATCAAAAACACAACACACAAACCCCAACGAAAATTTCATGTTTGGTTGGCGGGCACTATAAAGTGGGCATCTACTTCCGCATTTCAAGCCAGCTACTAATCATCATGTGTTCATACTCAGTATTTACATAATTACATTTCCTATTCCGACAACAAATATATACGTAGTATACGTACCATAGTTTATGTTTGTTTCTCAAATAAAAGACACTTTTTATTTGGAAACTTAATCATATGTAAACTAACAACATCAATCGCATTCGTGGATTAAAAAAAGAAGAAGGTAAAAGTGTAATATTATTTGCTTCAAAATATATGCCGATAGTATGTCGTTACCTAGATTGCATAACTTACGATAATTGTGTATATACTTTTTTTTCCTACTAGTTGGAAGATTAGTTAGCGGATTAGGTGAATGAACTGTGGAGGTATGGTTTAATTATTATTCTTATATTTACATATTAATTATTAAAGAGGAAACAATAATGTCGAGTGGAATGTGACATTGCGGTAAATCTGGTAATAACGAGAATTCAAGGAAACCGTGCCGTCGTCTCCGAATCTTAGTGGGTGCTTGCTTTATTAGATTTAATTACTATTATATACAATATAAATAATGATGATTAACTAATATGACCAAATTTACAGATGTACATGTACTACAAACTCTACAACTCTTAACGTGATTAATGTTACAAACGGCTTCTAGTTGGGGCAGGTTAACTTAGACACTTAGACTTAAAATACTTCATTGTTGCCATGTAATTCCATGCTTTAACTTTTTTATTTTGAAAACTTTATTGTAATCTCTTCACTTAACTTAAGTAATTCTCAAAACTGTATGACTGCCGTCATAGCCTTTGTACCTTTTATTTATTTTATGCAATTTCAATAATACTTGCTATATAAAATAAAATAAAATAAAACTTCTTAGTTTAAAATGATAAATAACTATCTTTTTGAAAGCAAAAATAATTATCGTTCTAGCTAGTATATTTTTGATTAAAAAGGAATGTTCACAAATTCTAATGTAATTTTTGATAACAAATTATCTAGCTAGTTTGTACATAATCATATAAATTATTTTAACACCTTTGCAAGTAACTAAATATTCACATGAAAGAAGATAAACATTGCTACGTTCACGCACGGGCACAAAAGTCAAAAAGCTAAGGAGCTCTATAAAGTATATTTATATTAAGTGTCCCCAAAATGCGATGCTTTGGGATTTGATAATCATGACTATTCGTGGATAATGATTCCGATCATCTTTATTTTTATCAGCATATATAATATGACATCTATAAGTTTTAGGCTGAAAATGGTTTAATTTCTAATTAATTACTAATTGACAAAGAAAAGTAAAAATTATTGGCGAAAATAAAGAATACACATCTTTCTATAGATTTTTTTTTATTTCATATTTTGACAGATTTGGCACGTTTGATAAACTACATTAGTTTGTTAATTAAGTATATTTTGATTTTCGTTGTAGGGATTTTATTTTAGTGTTCCGTGCTGTTTTAAACATGAAGTGTGTTTCAATTGCGTAGAATATTAATCTGGATAACAAACTAGATAAGTTTCTGAATTAATGTAGGGATAAATGAGTGTGCTTATTTGTATTACACCATCATATAATTTGTAATTCATCTGTTAGTTATCTAATTTTGAAATCCGTCGCCCGTCGGTATCAACATTAAACTATACTACCATAATTTTTGTTTCTGTCAGACTCCACTAATACCGTTTATAACCTGTGTAATAACAATTCAATTCTTAACGGTGATATGTAATATATAGATCGTTACTCACAGTGACAAGTGATAACACTGGATAGTCAATATATAAAAGTCTAAAGCTGCAAATACAGAATATACTCAAGGAGAAAATGTACTATAAAATTTTAGGTTGACACAATTTAAAATATATATAGATCGGAATATGTTTACACAAATACTTCTCGAAATTAAATAGAAGAAATGATGAATACAGATTTCACTGATTACACACGAAGCCCTCGTATTCACTTATTCTTCTACCCTACTCATATATCCCTTGGCACTCCTCATGAACGTAGACCCTATATGATTACTAAAAATATAAATTACCATCAACCCAATTATGACATACTATTTTTTTTTTTAAGACTGATTAAACAAACAAAAGAAAAGGAAAAACCCCAGAAAAAAGGAATAAAAAGACATTCTGTAAACTAAGTTCTGACAACTTTAACTAAAGTACCCCATGTGAGAAAAAACAAAAGATCATCAAAGTAAAAAATATAATTAAAAAAGGAGGTAAAAAAAGTAAAAAAAAGAGAAAGAAAGCTAATAAGTTCAAGATCTCTTTTTAACCCTTTTTTTTTCACCACGAAGATCCTCCTGTATTACTGAACATCCCACTCCAATATGTATTATTACCATGACCCTTCTCTTGGGTTGTGCTCGAAAGCTCTTTCATGTCTGGAAACGGGAACAAAATCCTACTTGCTCCATTCATATCATCATTATTATCTTGAGCTCTTTGGTTATTGTTGATGGTGTTATGTCCAATCCCTTGATGATGATCAATGGAGAATGAAAGGTTATTATTACTCTGTTTGTAATCAGGCATTGTTGGAAACCCTAAAGATGAGTAAAGGACTGAGTTCGAATCCATCATTTGACCAGGCAAGAACGTGTTCATGCCTCTTGAAGAGACTCCATTAGATCTTAGAAGCTCGAGAGCTGAGACAGGAGATGATGAAGCATAGATTGAGGATGAAGTATTGTTGTTCTCTAACTTGGGCATTTGAAGAAAATGAGACATACCATGATGATGATCTTGCATGACCGGGAAAGATAGCAAGCTGAGATCTTTTGACTTATTAGGGATCTGGCTTGAGAAAAGAATCGGTGGGTTTAGATCTGGAAGCTTAGGATTGGAAGGTGAAGCTAAATGTGTTGAGGATCTCTTGTTTTTTCTTGAGCTACCTCCGACAGGGACGTTCCGGAGAGAGCCACCTTCGGTCCAATACCTTCGACAACCTTTGCAGAAGTATCTTGGTTGCGTGAGACTGTAGTTGTTGTAATAACAGAACTTTGTGTTAGTTGAGTTGCATCTCGGACAGTTTACTTTCTCTTGTGGCCTCGCCTTTCTAGTTTCCATCGTCGTGGCCGTGCTGTTGTTATTTCCCCCGGAACCACCGTTGGATGCGGTGGCGTTTGGCCTTGTGTTAGTGGCGATGAATGTTGGCTGTTGCTGCGATGTGTTGTTGTTGCTGACGTTAGAAATCATTTGCTCCATTGGTTTTACGTTTATCATTTCTTGAAACCCCTAAAAATTAAGATAGACTTTAAATAATCACTAACCATGCCAAAACTATAGACCACAAGCAAAACGGAGTTTTGAATCTCTCCATGAGATCAATTAAATTGAAGCAATAATATACTCAAACGAACATAAATATACATATATATATATATATATACATATACTAGGTTTTTAAAAGGTTAAATAATTGGCACGTTAAAAAGAAAAGATAATTCAAGAAAAAGGAGACTAATTAAATTACAATTTAAGAAAAATTGTTATGACCAGAGCACCAAGAACAAAAGGTAACTAACAAATCATACCTTTTTATCCATAAGTTATCAGAATTTAAAAAATTAATCACATGAAAAGGTGACTTATAAAGAACAAAAGTCCCTTAACTCCATTCGAGAACTTGGAAAATCTCAAACGGAAAATTCCCCATGCATTTTTCATATGTAAAAGTCCAAATTCAAACCCATCATATATAGACATATGATCTAGATATAAGACTGTATATATAAAAACCACAAGATGCATCATAACAAAAACTTGCTTCATACATATACATGCATACACAAACATGTATATATGTATATGTGAGTAGAGATATAAAGAGAGAGATAGAGAGATAGCTAGAGAGATAGAGAGAGAGAAGAAACAAACAGATATAGCAATTAAGAGAGATCCTTTTTACGTACCTGCGTCCACTTCGTAGCATCCATGAGCTTCGACAAAGAGAAAGGCAGAGAGAGAGAGAGAAAAGAGAAACTAAAGAGCTAGTAAAGAACAAAGAGAGAATGTTTTTGGAGAGAGTTTTTCTTTTGGACTTTTGCTTTTTTTGGGACGATATGGCTCTATGCGTTAGCTTTCACTTTATGGATGATGAAAGAAAGCAACCAAGATGAAGAAGAAGAAGAGAAGAAACCTGCAAAGTTGAAATATAATAATAATTTACATGAAAAAATGCAAAAGGAGGGTTTGTTGTTTTTGACTAGTGATAATAATGTCTCATGGCCTCCCTCTCTGGTTCTTTTCTGGTCCCTCTTTTATACTATATTTTTAAAGGAAAAAAAATATCTGGCTAAAATATTGATTGCTCTATTTAACAAATTGGTTGGCTTAATATATAAACTAGTGATTTTATCTTCTTCAGTATAGAGTAATTATTACAGTGTTATACGCATCGTGATCGTGGTGTTTAAAATTTGTTTGAATCACTTGTCATCATTTCATGATTTGGGACTGAATTCTGTCACTAAACCATGTGTAATTATGTTTTCAAAGATGATACTGTAAATCTTTAATACGATAATATACAGATGAATATAGTATTATTTTATGCATGTTGATTAATTTTCATATCATAATAATACAAAATGTGAGTGGAATTATGAGTTGTATACTATTCCCGCCCACCCATTTTGTAATTAATATTATATGTTGGGTTACGATCCGTCGATATATATTATTACCTTGGCAATTTCAAGATCCTTACATAGATCTCATAATTCCGTATATTTTATCTATTACGGTAGATTAGGTTACGAAATTCGGTGGCGAACTTAGAAATTCTAATTACTGATTAATTTATGATAAAGTTGTGACTTAATATGGTCGATAAAACATGATTTTTAAAAATTTCTAACTTTATATAAAGTACAATATATGTTGACTGTATTTACAGGAATATGGAGTATTCTTCGGACGCAAATAATGCTTTCTCTTATTTTAGTTATGTTGTTTCGACGAAGAAAAAGGTACACCAAAATTTCACCCTTTATTTGAATTGTGATCTGCTTTTTTTTTTCGTGAAAGGACCACTATACACATTACACCACACATGGCTTCATAAAGTTAATATGATTTTATTCTTAAATAGGCAAAGCTACACAACACATGTCGCGTTAATCAGATAACTAAAATAAAAACTTTGTAAAAGCACATAAACTGAAAATCGAGGCCAATTATAAGAAACCAAAGAAACTTTTCAAACAAACAATACTGCACGACTTATATTATGTTATATATATAGCTTTTTCGTTTATAAATGGTAATCATCCTTAAGATATTAAAATCACGTGTTATTAAAACGTTAATTACCCAACGTGCAACTTCCTTTACGTACTAAGAATGATTAAAATCACATTCATGTAATCAGATGACCGTTGAGGAATTTAATTAAACAGTACCTTTTACTTAAGCCTCACAAATTTAACGGGATATTTTACCAAAAACAAATTTCATGGGCTATAATATAACTAATTTTCACATCGATACAGTTCTAGAATTTTTTTTGGTCTAATATTAACAAAAGAAAGTTAAACGGTTATTTATGTATATAGTCAAAAGATGAGGGGTTGGAAAACAATTAGGAAGAGGACCGACAGGAAGCGACAAAAAGGATGATGGTGGAACCCAGTTTTGGGGCGTGATTAGCTTTTTTGAAATCTAAGAGACTGTTTTTTTTAATATGTTGACAACTGTGTTTTCCTACCCAATCTATCATCTCCACTTCTCGTGTCGTTTTGTTATTCTAGCTTTACCTTGTCTGCCGTTTTCTTCAGTCTTGAACGACCTACCACGGTCCACGTGTTCTCTACCAAATCACCTAGAAGAAGCTTCCGTTGATCCATTCTCCGGCCTTTCTAATATATGGCCCATTAATTTAATTGGGTTTAACCACATATAATTTTTTTGGTCAAGAATCCCACCAACTAATTAGATTTGGAATAAAGGAATCAACGAAATTGAACCGGTTAAACCTCCAACAGGGAACAGCTTCCTCAAAGGCTCAAACAAAGAATTCACTCAACAGTTGTGAAATTGCTTTTTGTTTAAAAAAACTGACAAAATGTGTATACACGAATGAAAACACAAACAGTTGGTTTGAAAATTTTAGCCATCAGATTTCGAAATAGCTCTTTATACAAAAGAAATAATTTGTAGGACCATTTGATGTAATGATTATCGCATATGGAAGTAACACCGCATCCTAGCCACTAATTTCTCCATTATATGTATATATGCCCCACATTACTTTTTTAGCAACATCCTATCTTCCATGTGAGATATATTATAATTAAAATTTTATACAATTGAATCCAGCTCCGATCACCATAGAATATGGAAGTAATTCGTTTTATTCGATAACTACATTATGATTTCGTGGAATTACATTAGGCCCATAAAAGCCCATAACTCGATAGTATTTGGTACAAGTATATAAAGACGACGTACTGTGTTAATATTCTTAACCACTGGTATTTATAAAAAGTAAAACACGTCTCTCAAAACTCAAAAGCAATATTTTTGTAGCTTATTGTTCTTCCATGGAACTTCCTGCAAAACAAACAACACATATGGAATCTATGGTTTCTTCTAAGACAAGACAGGGCAACATTAGACTGAATGAAATATATATATATAAAAGGTTATTTTACCCAGAAGTAACAACTAGTGACGTAAGAGAAACAGTCGAGACCTCCAGTTGTTCTTGTGTACGTCTTCATATCATCTTCATCTTCATCATCCGATTGATAGACAAATCTACTCTTTCCGGCCACATGACCTTCACCATCCCTCTCTTTCTTCAACCGGAACCACCGTTTCCATCCCGCGAGACGGCGACGATGTTTCTCTGTCAGGTGCATTTTGGCAAAGTCACCAGGAAGGAGCATTCTCGGAGGCAGATCAAGACACTTGGAGTAAGAAGGATGAAGAATACGGTGTTTAGGCTTGCCAGGTTCTTCTTCCCACGAGAAAGGAACCGAAGCTCGAGAGAATGAGTCATCAGTGTTCGGAGACGACGACGACAAGTGTGATGACGACGGTGATACGTGGTTTTTTACTAATGGTGATGACATGAACTGTAGCCTTCTCGATTTCGCGGCTAAGACATGTTGAAGTTTAGATGTGATCATCATCATCGCCTCCTTATTCTCTTCGTCAATGCCCATATCGTCGTCCTTGCTGATCTTTTTTTGGGGTTTTCGCCATATATATCGTTCTTTATTTTCTGCTTTATGATTCGTAAGAAGATTTAAAAAGAAGACAAAGGATTAAATGTATGTAATTGTCATTGAACATCCAACGCTCGATATTTCAGTATTTGTCGACTAGAGACTACTATACAACCATTGCTCGAACTGAAAGTCAAACCATAGCCTTATTGTTGTTGGGGAAAATTAGTCAGAATAAATTCGCATATATAGTATGATATATATACAACTACAAATACAACTACAACACCTTATTTAATTTTGTTTTCTGTCACGGCACCTATTAGTTTTTAATGTATAACGATTATTAGTTTTGTTTGATTGTATCTTAAGGGAATATAATATTTGTATCTCGTATAATATTATTTGAGTACGAGTGTTTTTTTTACATGTTTTATTTTGACTGATTTTTTTTTTCCTCAGTTAAGTTGAAATGTTTTGTAGACGCTAGCTCCAAGGTTTTATTGTTCTGAGCAAGTAAAACAGTTGCTCCATAGTCTACAATAATCTATCAGTAGTACATAAGTACAAAACCATTACATCAACACTTAACTTTGACAAATTTAAGTGTTGCTTAACAAAAAAAACACTTAAGTTTGACAAATTTGTATTGGTTTTTTTTCTTCATAAGTCAAATCCAAATTAAACGAAGATATAGACAATTATTAACCAAAGTATTATTAATTATATTTCATATATGGTTTTAATCAAACTAAAAATAAAATTGATTTCTTTCGAAATCTGCATTTTGTTAAAGAAAAATCCGCTACAATTATAATAAGGTTGGAAATTTGAAGTTAGACCACACGAAGAACTTGATAGAGGACGATATGGTGCTTCCTCATATGAACAATAAATAAAATTTAATATTTAGTTTTTTCTTTTTTATCCCATGGGCAATTCGGGTGACCTCCCTTCTCTATGATGGGCGATAATTGCGCGGAGATCGTCTGTAAATTTGCCTCCATTAATTTGCACCATTAATAAATTGTATTATCCGGGACTCGAACCCCAGACCTCCTGGTGTAGAAGCATTAATGACATTTAATATTTAGTTTTGCAACTGTTTATTTTTAATATATTTCTCTGTAATTGATTCCCACGTTTTCAGTTTAAGCGAGTTTATATTTCTAATGTTGTTTTTTTGGTAGAAGACCGGGTGGCAACAGCCCCCCGTGATTTATTTAAAACTTAAAATAGAAAAATTACAAACAAACTCTCTGAGGTCGTGAAAGACCACGAAGATCAACGTCCAACAGAGGAATAATAAAAGCCGGAGCTGAAACAAAATTATGAAAACCTAAAGGAAAAGAAAACGCATAGCTTGCTAATCCATCGGCAGGACAATTAGCTTCTCTATACACATGAGAAATCCGGACATTCCAGTCCTTTGAGATAAAGCCATGGCACATCCGTACCAAGAAAGACAGCGGATGATACCTGCTTATCCATGTCTTAAGAAACCCCACCACCATCTCTGAATCCAGCTCCAATTCTACCCGATCCGCTCGCTGCTCCCAAGCCAGGTACAAACCATAGTACACACCCCACAATTCAGCTAAGGGAGCCGAACACCGTCCAATATTAAGCGAAAATCCACCCCTCCAAGCACCTGCTTCATCACGCAAGACACCTCCTGCAGTAGCTGGACCAGGATTCCCACGAGAAGCGTCATCCGTGTTTACTTTCAACCAACCGGGTTCCGGGAATCGCCAACAAACCATGCGCTCCACTCTAGCTATCCTCACTCTCCCTTATGCACAAGAACGATTAGCATTCACCACCTCCCGAGATAGATCTTTCAGGAATTGGACTCTATCCCTGCATTTACCTGTTTCACCAAAAACATTCATACACCGCCACTTCCAGCCCCACCAAACAGTCATAGCAAAAGTTATTGACCATTGTAAACCATCCTTGGTCCCCGCCCCATTCAAATTCGCATATATCCATTCCAACAAGGTTTGACAAAAAAACTCACCCCTCCTCTGCCTCGGGACAAGCCGCATCCAAACACCTAACATGGCAGGGCAATCGCGCAAAACATGTAGGATAGTCTCCACTCCACCCTTACATACCGTACAGACATCAGGGTCACATATGTGGCGTCTATGTCTTTCAGCATTCACCATTAACACTTGATGCCCTACAAACCAGAGGAAAACGCGTACACGTTCCGGAACAACAATTCTCCAAACTCGTGTGAAGAACGCAGACATGTCTGGTCGTGGAATCCCATTCTGAATGAGCATCTCATAAGCCGACCTTACTGTAAAGACCCCATCATTGGTCCTTCCCCATGATAATCTATCTGTCGCCCCAGTGAAGTTATCAACAACTACAGACATTAACTCCTCCCTCATATGTACCGGTAAATGCGGTGCAATCCGATCCATATCCCAACCCCTACCATCGATCCAGAAATCTCGAACCAGTCCTGACTCATGATTAGGTCCCAACTCACCTATACAATTATCAGCCATATTATCCCGTGAGAACCATTTATCTGTCCAGAACTTGATAGTACGCCCATCACCAATCACCTAACTATGACCAGTTAGAACCACCGCTCTGAAGCCAACCCCTACGCTCCTCCATGTTGAGGACCAATTACTCTTCACTGCAGACCACGACGTATCCTGAAAATAACCCACTTTATACTTACTGATCACCACTTTAGCCCAAAGTTTGTCTCTGTCATTAAGTAGTCTCCAACCAATCTTTGCAATAAGAGCTGTATTCATGGTCTTAGCCGCTCGAATACCCAAACAACCTTCTGCTTTAGGTAAACATACCGTATCCCAAGCAACTAAATGCTGCTTCCGCTTTTCTGGTGTACTACCCCACAAGAGAGATCGTGAAGTTTTATCCAAGGCTGCGAGAACAGACTGGGGCAGGATTATAGTTGACATGGAGTGAACAGGTATAGAAGATAAGACTGCTTTCGTCAATGTCAAACGACCTGCAAAACTGAGCACTCTACCCTTACACCCAGCTAGTTTTGATGAAACTCTTTCCAGAACTGAATTGAACGTCTCTTTGTTCATACGCTTGTGAAGTATTGGCATACCCAAATATTTACCCAAGTCTCGAGTAGACTGAATACCACTCTCTACACTGATCAATCTCCCCAACTCAGTAGACACATTGTTTGAGTAAAAGATTTTCGACTTCTCGAAGCTTACCTTTTGTCCCGAGGCTGAACAAAAAGCTTCCAACACGCCACAAATCACTCTTATTTGTATTACTGACGCCTCTGCAAACAGAATGAGGTCATCAGCAAAACAAATATGAGAGAGTTGCGGTCCACCTCTCGACAAACGGATTGGTTTCCATCTCTTATTCACAACCGAAAGATCAATCATCTGACACAACCTTTCCATGCAAAGAACAAATAAATAGGGTGACAGCGGATCCCCCTGACGCAGTCCTCGCTGCGGAGTAAAGGGCCCAGTCTTCTCCCCATTCCATAAAAGGCTCATAGATGGTCCGGATACACACTGTAATCGAACCCAAGTCTCTGTAAACCCTGCTGCTAGAAGCGTATCCTCCAAGAAGTCCCACCGAATTCTGTCATAGGCCTTCTCCAGATCAAGTTTCAAAAGCATCCATCCCTTTCTTCCCTTCTTGCGTCTCATAGAATAGACAGCCGGCCTGGGATAAAGCTAGCTTGAGCAGGACCTATAAGCTTAGAGATCATATCCTTCAGCCGTTCTACCAAAGTCTTAGTGATAGTCTTAAACAAGACATTACACAGACTAATTGGTCTGAATTGACTAATCCGTTCCGGCTTCAACACCTTCGCGATCAACACCAACAGAGCATCATTTGTATTAGGCGGTAAAACACCAGTTTCAAAAAACTCAAGCACAAACCTTACCACAAAGTCATCAACCACATCCCAACACTGCTGATAAAAGATTGGTTGGTATCCATCTGGTCCCGGAGCTTTAAAACTCCCCATCTTGCGTATTGCATTCTCTATCTCTTCCGCAGTAAACGGCTTACTCAAAAGGAAACATTCTGCCTGTGTAAGCCTCATAAAACTTTCACGTGGAAGCCTATCAACTACCGCTTCCACATCTTCCATCGAATACAGCCTGCGGTAATACTCGATTGCCAGAATTTCTAACTCATGAGAATCCGACACCCAAATACTCACATCATTCTTTAAACATTCAATGCGGTTTCTTCTCCGTCGTATAATTGTGGAAGTCTGGAAGAAACTGGTGTTCCTATCTCCTAGGACAATCCATTTTTCTCGAGACTTCTGAAACCATAAGACCTCCTCTTGTTCAAGTAAAACATCAAACTCTTTAACCAAATCCTCTTCCTTTCGTAACAGAGCATCCGTTTGAGAAACATCCAATAAGTCCTGAACAGCTTGAATCTCCTCCACTAGCTGCGCTTTCCGGCGCTGAACATCACCGAAGACCTCCTTGTTCCATTTACGTAAAATCAAACGTAGCTCCATCAACGCCTCATGTGTCTTTAACTCCCTCTTCCAAGAAGTTGATACCAAATCATTAAAACTATCTTGCTTCAACCAAGCTGCTTCAAACCGAAATGACCGTCGCCTTGGATCCCCTTTTGGTTCCAGTGAAAGTTGAACGTACAAGGGTGCGTGGTCAGAAGATAGAAAAGGAAGATGCTTCACTATAGCTTCCTGCCACTGTAATCGAGTCTGAGCACAACACAGGACCCGATCCAATCTTTTAGCAACAAAATTCGACTCAACCTTGCCTCTCTTCCATGTAAACTGGTTACCTTGAAAACCAAGATCAATCAAAGACAGGTCGTTGATCCATTTTCCAAACGCCAATGAATCCGCAGAGACGACCATTCCCCCCAGTACGCTCATCCACACGGACAATAATGTTGAAGTCCCCACCAATTAACAGCGGACCAGAGATGCCATGAATGACCTCCGTCAACTTTGCCCAGAGACCACTCCGTCTAGTAACAGTAGGAGCTGCATAGACGACTATAAGCTGCAACACCGCTACCCCATTCACAATCTTTGCATGAATAAACTGCTCGGACGATTCAACAATCTCCACACTACCAATGTCCGATCTCCACAACAACCACAATCCCCCACTCTGTCCTACAACATCGACTCTAAACGAGTTCGCAAACCCCAATTTTTGACATATCTGGTCAGCTCTATTTCCACCCGCATGAGTCTCAAATAAAGCCATAATGTTTGTAGGGAATCGTTTCAAAATATAACGAATTGATCTTCGAAAAGTGGGTTTATTCGCCCCCCCCCCCCCCCCCCNATAGCTTCCTGCCACTGTAATCGAGTCTAAGCACAACACAGGACCCAATCCAATCTTTTAGCAACAAAATTCGACTCCACCTTGCCTCTCTTCCATGTAAACTGGTTACCTTGAAAACCAAGATCAATCAGAGACAAGTCGTCGATCCATTCTCCAAACGCTAATGAATCCGCAGAGAGACGACCATTCCCCCCAGTACGCTCATCCACGCGGACAATTGTGTTGAAGTCCCCACCAATTAACAGCGGACCAGAGATGCCATGAATGACCTCCATCAACTTTGCCCAGAGACCACTCCGTCTAGTAACAGTAGGAGCTGCATAGACGACTATAAGCTGCAACACCTCTACCCCATTCACAATCTTTGCATGAATAAACTGCTCGGACGATTCAACAATCTCCACACTACCAATGTCCGATATCCACAACAACCACAATCCCCCACTCTGTCCTACAACTTTGACTCTAAACGAGTTCGCAAACCCCAATTTTTGACAAATCTGGTCAGCTCTACTTCCACCCGCATGAGTCTCAAATAAAGCCAGAATGTCCGTAGGGAATCGTTTCAAAATATAACGAATTGATATTCGAAAAGTGGGTTTATTCGCCCCCCTACAGTTCCAGAGCAAGCAATTCATCTTGACTACAATCAATAAAACTCAAACCACCGGGGATAACTGTTACGCGACCGGATCACCAGACGCTTCTACTGAAAGAACCTTCTGTGACGCAACCCCATCAGTCCCCAAAACCGCTTCCACTTCCGGCTCAATCAAACCATCACCCATACTCGGACCCACCAAGCTGGACCCACCAAGCCAGAGTCAACAGACATATCCAAACTCTCTCCATCCACCGAAAATCCACCTTCACGACCCATCATCTCCTTCTCAACTCTAAGCCGCTTACCGTTGGCCGACATCTCGATAGTATCTCGTATCGGAACACAACAAAGTACATAAAGAATCTTACCTTAATTAATTTGATTACTAGAATCTTCGAACCCATAACTAATTGATATACATACTTGGTTTTGAAAATTGAATGGTTATGGAACACAACAAAGTACATAAAGATGTGAACCGACCCATCAACCACTGTCCCAAAACCGAAATATTTAAATTGCCAACCTAAAAAATTGACATGAAGAAAAAAAAACTTTATATACACAGACTCTATGGAACCTTACGTACTAAAACGACGTCGCCGGATTAAACCTTAATTAACATCTAAACCCTCTAACGACGAAGAAAGCTTCCGTTTTGTTGTCATCTTCTTAACTTCATCGCTGGAATATATAAATATCTTCTTGGCCATCTTGCAAAACTCACTGCACAATTTCATATACACAAAACAGAACACTCAATAATACATCGTAACTCGTAAGTCGTAAGGTAAGAGAGGAAAAAGGATTTAACTAATCACATGTTAAACCAGTTCCGGTTTATTTCACATTAGTTGATTTGAGCTAAACAAGGAAACTGGTTTACTTACTTCCATGGATCATCACCAGCAAGCATCATATCACCTTCATCATCTGTGAAGACAACGACCCATTTGTCCCGAGGACGAAGCTGTCCTTGAATCTCAAACATCCTCTCAAGCTCCTTTATCAATTCATCGTATGACTTCAACAGCGTTAAATCAACCGCACGGCCAACCGCAATCCCTTGCATTTGCACCTTTCCAATCATAGAAAAATCAGATTTTCAAACCATTGTTGTAATTCTATTATTATGAGATTTTGAAAGTGATAAAGATGATTTACTTTAGTTCGACTTCTGGATGTTTGTTGCTTCTTCTGCTCGTTCATTGAGGTTGGAGTGATGGGTTCTTGACACTTGGCAGCTCCACAAGTATCGTTTGGTTGTTTGTCTGGAAGGATTGGAGCAGTGGGATTGCTTGTGAGATCAAATCCAAACAACCTATAGCAACCATTCGTTGGAGGAGGAGGAGGAGGCGGAGTCTCGGCTAAGAAGCTGTTGTTTGAGGAGTAACCACCTGAACTTCTCTCAAGTGATGGATCTTGAAACAGTTGAAGGGATGTATTGGCAGGATCTTGGCTCTGAGGGAAGCTGTACAAGAAACTAGGTGGAGATGGTGTTATAACCGATGGCTCGATGGGTCTTGACCTCTTGCATTTCGATTGTGGTTGTTGAGCAGGGGTTGTAATTGGGGATGTTGGCAAGAAAGGCTCGATCTCCCATGGTGAGACTTTGTCTGGTCTCTGAACTGTTGTTGGCTCATCCCATTGCACCTAAGAAAGAGGGAGACAGAACATTATTATAGAAAGATCATGTAAATAAGTAAACCGGTTAAGGGAAACAACGTGGAATGGTTAACTGAACCTGCAATGACCTCCATTTAGAAGCTGGCCACTCTGAAGATAGATCTCCAGTTCCCACAATCGTACCCGTAAATCTGAAGACGCTCCAGATTTCAGAATCAAAGAACACTGAAAAGACTGATCAGAGGAAATGAATTCTTACAGGAAATGAATTCTTACATTTTCTCAGGAGACTCTTCTCCTTCAAATCTCATTCTGAATCGTGTACCAAGGGGAAATCCATGCTTTATAGCTTCCAAATACTTGTTCACACCAACTATGAATTGGCTTATCCTGCAAAGACAGAACTTTTCTTGAACCTAACGAGTCCTAAGCAATCTATGTAAATAAGCAAAATGATCGAAGGAAATTATATACCTAGGCTTGTAAAACACAACAAACATTGTTTTTGAACCCACAGCATGAGAAGCAGTAGCAAGAACTCCCAAATGCATGCTCTGACTTGAGATAACCGAAGTAGGCATCGTGCTTTGATGTCGAGCTAATCGCCTCACTCCAACACGTAAATCTCCATTCTCACCCCTAAAAGCACAAAGGCATTATCTTAAATTCATGAGCCTAAAAACATGACCAGTGAAGTTTCAGACTCAAATTCAGTTTGAGAAGTACCTTAAGAACACAAAAGCATCTCCAGCTACAAGTCTTTTCGCGGATACAAATGTACTCCAACCCGTTGTAAGCAAATGTCTCCTAGGTTGTCCTAAACCCCAAACAACCCTCATGACTCATTTACTCCAAACACAGCTTTAAACAAAAAATACTAAAGATTAGTTTGAATACCTCTGAAAATATGCTTAAACCTCCACTCAAAGCCATGAAGATCTCTAGTCACAAGTTCTTGAGTAGGAGTAGCTTGAGTCATATCCTAAACAGTGTAAATTGGAGTGAGAAATCAAACCAAAGATTCTTTAAAATTGAGAGGACTTTTACAAGCAAGAATAATATTTTACCAAGGCAGGCAAGCATTCAGTGGCGTGTTTACGAAGAACAGAGAATCCACCATGAGTGCTTGTATCTGAAGCCGTTAAAATCTTAACAAACGAATGGAACATTTGCTTAGCTGGTTCAACCAGAGGTGGATCAAGACTTGTGGGTTCAATTTGCTGCAAATAACCCAACAAACTGAGTCAATCAATACTAATCCCACCCAAAAAAAAAAAAAAAAGAAAGTAAAAATTGTTCCTTTTTGGTTTGGGTTAAGAAGAACTTACATGTTCCTCTGGTTTTAATGTGATCTGAGCGTAAACTTCATCAGTCTCATGCTCCGCCTTTAATGTGACATTAAGAACTCGACAAAGTATCTTTTTTGGAGGAAGATTAAATTTAGGTATTTCTTCTGATTTGATTCCCTGATTAGTAGAAGCCACAAGCTGCAAAAAGAAACCCAAAATTTAGTAAAGAGAGATGTAAAAAAACAAAATTGGAAGTAAAAAAAGAGATGAAATTTTGTGGGGTCAGTTAAATTACTTGTTCCATGTGACCCTGAGGGAAGTAGAAAACTCGTTCTTCAGCACGAGGAACTTCAACTAATGGACCTGCACAAGCTTTCCATAGCTCTGTGTATAGTTGATCCTGATAAGACCCTAACATCAAACAAACCCTAACCAGTCACATTTCCGCGGCAAAACCATTAACAAAACCAACAAAAAAAATGTAAACTTTGAAGCTTATAGAGATAAGAAGGTGGGTTTATTTTCTTTTTCTTTTAAAGCTCGTTTCCCGAGAAAAATTGAAACTTTTACGAAGCTGATTTTGATTCTATAGAGCAAAACCCCACCGTTAAAACTCAAATAAACAAAAAAAAATTGAAAATTTTCTCAAGTATCATCTGCCTCTTCTTACTCACTTGACAAAGAAGTTCTGAAATCATCATCACCTTCAACACTCGCCATTGAAGAAGAACCCCAGATGAGAGAGCAGAAGAAGAAGAAGAAGAAGAAGAAGAACAGAAATTAAAAAAAC
>NC_025691.1:914189-915058 GCF_000633955.1 Camelina sativa
TGCTTTATAAAAACAAAGGACACACAACGGACGGTTATGTCCGTATTGATTGAGAGAGGAACGTAATTATTCACTCTCTCTGCTTCAGCCACGAAACCGATCTCTCTCTCTCTCTCTCTCTCTCTCTTCTCTCTCAGATTCCGTGTTGTTTTGCCTCAACAATCACAAACTTCTCGTCGTTTTTTTTTTTGCTTACTTCTTCTTCTCCATACCTAACCCCGATCTGCAGCAAACCAAAGCTGCTTCCTTTTTTGAAGAAGTCTCACGGTATCATGCACAATAGTATATCATATATATTCTCACACACTCTCTCTCTCTCTCTCTCTATATATATATATAAATAAAAATAAAAATATGTGTGTAGAGAAGAGATACTACAATAGTATCCTGGAGACCTGTCATTTCCACCCTACAGTAACTTCAGTTGAATCTCCCTATTTTTCTAAATTTGTTACCTTTTTTTTATTTATCATGTCACCGCTTAAAAGGAAACTCGATTTTGTTACCAAAAACAAAATTTAATGTATATATACAAAAAGGCAAACGAATCGTCGTCAGTCACGACGTTTTCAGTAAATTATAATCTTCAAATTAATTTAACCATAATTAACTATATTAATTTTAATTTAACCGTTGTTAAATTTTATACTTTTTTAGTTTTCTATAGAACGTACGGTGCATAAAAAACCGAGAGGGCCAATCTCAGCCGTCCGATAATGACGATTGTATGTAATTAAATAAGTCTATACCCCCCCCCCTACGATACCTACACGAGAGCGCGTGAAGCACAAAGCCTTTATGCATGTAAAGTAAAACTAAGACCGTTGCCGTTAAGACTTGACGGTGCCGTTAACCCACATCGTCTATTT
>NC_025691.1:915480-930084 GCF_000633955.1 Camelina sativa
GGGATGGAGTCAAATTACACAATGTGCCATTGATGGTAATTAGGAGAGGACCCCACAGCAATGGCTAGACCCACACTCGCACAAGGCCACAGGCCACAGCCATGACTTCTCTTTATGGGACGAGCGTCTTGGGAGCCGTGTGAGTTATGTTAGCACGTGCCCCCAGAGTCAAGCTTCAAGCGCGTGTTCATCTTTCTACTCTCTTTTTCTTTTCTTTCTTCTTCTTCTTCTTTCACGCGCCTTATATAATAAAGCTCTCACACAGTAAATTAAAATACCGAAACTATATGAAAACGATAAAAAATTATGATTACGGATTTTCATAGAGAGCATGATAATTTGTAACGTTAAATACAAATCAGCCGGGGAATGACTAATGAGAGAGAGAGAGAGATAGAATAGAAGACACGCGCGGTTCAAATGAGAGTGGAGGAAAAGAGTGAAGAAAAAAGAAGAGAAGCCATGCCGAAGTGTCGAGAAAGTGGTCCCCACATACGGACACGTCAGAGTTAGAGAAATTGCCCCGCTGTTATGTCGTATTCATGAATGACACGTGTCTAATGCTGACTTGTCCTACCCATTTTTCTTCATTTACAGACGCTAAAAGAATCACAAAAGTATTATTGAGTTTCTGATTTATGCATAATTTACATTGTTCTTGTATATATATATATGTCATACCACTCAAAATTATAGTGTAGAGTTTCTCTAGCTAAATAAAATAACACAAGGCATCGCGAAATACTAGTGTATTTTTGCATCACGAAACACTAGCTATTACAATATATTATTACGCATCGTTGATTAAAAATATGTGAACGCGTTACAAATCGGATTCGTATCAGTCTCACTTCTCTTAAACTAGTTTTAACATAAACCATTGAATCTTGAGGAGGGTAAAGTAATTATCAATTGATTCAATTCTATCTTTCTAAATAACTTTTCTTAAACAGTGCAAAACGACTGTACGGACAAATCCTTTGCAAAGCAGAGAGGAGAGATTTGAAATAAGAATCGAATTTCATCACCAAATAATTAAAGAGTAGAAACATAATTTCTAGAAAAGGCAAGAAGAGGATGAGATTACCATAATAAGAAGATTTTTAACGGAATCAAATAATTTTCACAAAGATTCTTATCCTGACCATGCATGGATTTTCATGCCAAATTTTATCGTCAATTTTTTTTTGTTTTTGGGTGAAAAATTTGTATATCTTTTCTAAGTCAGTGACTAATTTATTAATTAGCTGCTTACGGATATTCTCTCAAGTTGGAAGTATTTAAACACAAAAAGGTTCAAAGAACAAAATTAAATAAATAGGATTAGGAACATCCGAACATCATATCATTCAAAGTGAATATCAACCCATGGATTAGAATAAATAACTATACATTTGTTTATTATTTTCTTGTTTAAAATACTTGATTAGTGGTGTAGTGGAATCCATTACATGAAATCTTTTTAAATTGTTTGTTTATTCTTCTTAATCACTGTTATATTCCATTGATATATATTTGATAATATAGTTAATCACCTGTTTAGTCATAGTCGCCACGTCATTAAACTAGAATAAAGGAATATTCGTAAATTTTATATTTGCACGTATTGACTAATCAACGGTACTCTTTGGTTATATATATCGTAAAAAAGAGAACGAAAAGCTGTAGAAAAATACCATCATATTCATGGTTCTATCTTTCTATAAGATTATAATTCTATATCACAATGTGGTCCTATCTTATAATGTTATTGTTCTTGATTTGAGAACTAAATCACTGGCTGGCTCAAGATGACAACCCAGTCAAGAAATAATTAAAGATTTGATTCCAACGCGTATATATCTTCAGCCTTGCGATAATTTAACTTTCTACAAGCTATACTTATTTTAAAAATTATTCTGTACAAATTCACTATTTGACCGTACACCATATATCTTCCCTGTCTTCCATTATTGTTATTGCGAGTATAAAAATAGGGTAATATCAGAGATTTGTAGAGTTTAAATATATACAGAAACTTATTTATGTATATTTCTTTCTTTTGCTTTTGGGTGGAGCCTCCTAATATAAACAAGAGCATTTTAGGGGTGACTGTATTAATAATTTGTAGCATAGGTCTTGTTAGACAATAAACAAATGTAAAAACATAGATTATTATTCCGCACTCATGTAATCATGTTGTATTATATATTTATTAATATGATGGTTTTCAAGTATCTCTGTGGAGTACTATTATTTCGATCGAAGAAGACTGAGTTCTTTTAAAAAAACTTAAATTTTAAGCTGTGCTAAAATCATAGAAACGACTCTTCCCTCCTCTAAAGGGTAAGCTGGTAGTGTCTTAAAACTCTAAGTTCGCTAATGATATAAGTAATTCTAATTAATTTAAGTATGATTAATTATCTCTGTCGTCAATAATGTTAATCTACAAATTAAAAGCTCTTGATGCGTATGCATCGGGTCCGTTGATTCGATTAGGGTAAGAAATCAGATTCTTCCTTGTTACCATACGTAACTTGGAAATAATTTCTTTTTTTTGATGAAATATTGAAAACATTACATGGAAAAAAAGAGCGTATATTATCAACTGTTAAAGATGGTTTCATAATAATCTGTTTTTTCGTATAAACAAAAACAATTACTCATAATTTAGTGCTTTGTATTAATGATATCGGTGTTTCACTATTCAGATTTTAGTTTTTATATATGTTGTGTGAGTGTGACTTATTTACATAATTGTAAACACATGTGCGTATATATATACTTAACAATATATATATTTAGTGTTGTTAGTTGGACTAAATGATAACGTTTTTTTTTTGTTTTTTTATGTCTTTCTTTTACTCCGTATGATTACAATGTATTTGGAACTTATGATCATTACTTTTCTAACTAGGATTAGGAAGGTACGTATACAATGGTATTGTAACTTCGAATATATATTTAGATACGGTTAGTTCACCCAGTTAGAAGTTGGTCAAATATAAACTCATTGAAATTACATCCATAATGTTAAGGACATAGGTTTTGTAGAATTTCATACGTTATTATCTATTGGTCCAAGATCTAATGATGATACTAATATCAATGTTGTTTTATGTTCGACTGGCTCTCATATCTGATATTGTACATGTAATACGCAAAAAAAAAAAAGATTAAAACAAGGTTTTGTGTTTTTGATCACCGAAGGCCAAAGGGATATAAAAATTGAAAAATACAAACTTTCCAAATATGAAAAAGTGGGAGTTAGCAGCATTACACACATAATAGAAGAAGAAAAAAGAAGAAGAGAGAAATCAAATGGTGTAGTAATCATATCATTCGCACTCTCTTTGGCTACTTTCTCCCAAACCTGAAGTGGAGTCACGCAGATTTGTCAATTATTATTATTATTAAAGGGGTAGTTTGGGAATTAAAATAAAATCGTCCGTACACTCTCAAAGGGTCGCTTTCGACCTACTTCACTCCCACTTAAACCGTTAGGTCAAGCTCCCATCTGGGTGAGAATCTTTTTGAAATCCATTTACCCATGTTTTCTTATTTAATCTCTTTTTCTAAAATAATAAAATAATAAAAAAAACTCCATAGTTTTTAATTTTCTCTTTATAAAAACATATATTTTTTTTCTTATAACATATATGGAGACAATTTGTGATTTTCTTAGTTGTATAAATTTCGCGGAACATTGTAAAACATTAATACATATTCTGCATGGCACCCCATTCAAATCCCGTAGTTATAAAATCCAAAACATTGTTCCTCTGACCAATATAGGACTAACTTAGGTGAGATTTTGTGTTTTCATCCATTATTGTTCTCTTTTATTAAATAGGCTTAAAGTAGTTGGGGTATATATGACTCAAAGGATTCCCCAATATATATATCTATTGTTCTCATTTTCTTATTCGGCTAATCAAATGTAAAAGTTACATCACAATTTCGACAAATGGATTTGATGTTATCAACTTATCATTATAAATGAAAAGTAAAGAACAGCCAAAAGACAAAAACATGAACATATATATGTATATCTTTGATTCTGAAATTAATTATAACGCTGTAAAATTTATGTGTGGCTTTGGATGAATCCGTGAGTGAGTGAGTGAGTGATATAATAAATTCAGTTTTAGATTGATGTGAAAAAGGTGAATAATAATCATATAAGAGAAGAGGGGACCATAAAGATAGATACAGTATATCACATGATCTTCTTCTTGATCAGACTGCGAAGATGGGCCTCAATTTCTCTTCCTCCCCCATTATTTGTCCCTGCATTAACCTTCTGGTTCTCGATAATAAGTCCTCCTTACTCAGACGTTTAGATTATTTTTTATTTTTTTTTTAAATGGTACTGCTGAAAATTAACACTTGAGCAAGTAACACTCTTAACAATAAATGTCGAACTAGAACATATTCCAACATATATTAACTAGAAAATGTAAATTTAGAATATCTCAATGAGCTTAAAGAATGAAAATTATTGAAAGAGGGTAGGGACCGAGTGAGGAGGAGAGAGTTTCTAGGCTATATATGGACTTCCGAGGAACCGAAATTACTGAATACTGAGAGATGACAATGAGAAATGGAGTCAATTTAATTTAGGTGTAATGAATGAATTAAATTATAAACTAGACTAGATTAGTAGATAGGTGTTCATTCATGCTCCCATTCTCATTTGTTCATTAACTATATACTATCTCATGTCCTCCTCACTTTATCATTTCTGAAGAGTTTTAATATCAAAGTCCTGGCCAAAAATTATTTTCAATTATTGAGCATGCGAGACACCTACTTCTCCTACAACACGGTTTCAAGCTTCGTAGTTATTCTATTAGGTCGTTGAGGAAATAAATTTTAAAAATTTTCGAACTGACTTTTAAAATTGAAGAAATGTGACTAAAATACCACAATTGGTTTTTACAATTGGAATAATGGCGCTTCCCTCAATTTTTGTGAAGACTTTTGTTAATGTTTGATGCTACATTTAGGCAAAAAACAAGAAAAGTAAACTTAATGTGTGTGTGGTTAACTCTTTTATAAAATACTCCTTCAAGATATACAAATCCGGTAATTTGATCTTCATAGTTTTTATGTATTCTTCCCACATAATCAATCTCCTAAGTTCTAACTAAACTAAAATTATCGAACTGTTTTCCGGTAGTCCATATTTACAAGACATGGGCCACAACAAGGGAAGATGTCAAGGAGCTCGCATTGTTATCAAATTCTTATTGGCACTACTCAAATGAGGCCCTTTTAGACTTTTGTGGTTGGGCCTTTTAGGCCATTATATTCCTAAAACACCATTGGGCTAACTTCTCAACAATAATAATAAAAAGTGTAAAATGGAAAATTAGAAACAACAGAAATAAGGTTCCACCGAGACTTGAACTCGGGTTACTGGATTCAGAGTCCAATGTCCTGACCACTAGACCATGGAACCATTTTGCACGTTTTCGCACAAAACACTTTGAAATAACGAAAATTAAACGGATTTCGTTATTACTTCGTTAGTAGGGAAATGTGGAATAAAGTCAATAATTTGATACTGATGATTTTACTCGGGAAAGAAAAAGGAAAAAACATAAAGATAAAACGAAAACAAAGTCAGGCCATAACTAAAAGTTAATCTAAGTGCTTTCACACACGAGCTTCATTTGGCCTTCATAATAATAATACACAGTACTACTACTACTTTGGAGTATAGAGTCTATATAAGAAGATCCATGTGACACTATACTATAGAGTTAAAATCCTCATTTTTCATTTTCCCGATGGAGCGAAAAGTCCTAAATACCCTCATCTTCTCCGTTCTCTTCTTCTTCACCACCAGCTCTGCTTCTTCCTCCTCCTCCTCCTCCCACTACCAAACTCTCGTCGTCAACACTCTCCCATCCGCTGCAACCCTCTCATGGCCCGACTCCGAATCCTTAGCCGGTGAATCCCAACCCGAGTCCACTACTTCTTCTCTCTCTGTCCATTTATCGCACGTCGATGCTCTCTTTTCCTTCTCCGACGCGTCTCCGACGGATCTTTTCAACCTCCGTCTCCAACGAGACTCTCTCCGCGTCGAATCCATATCCAGCCTCGCCGCCGTATCAACCGGACGTAATGCCACGAGAAGAACTCCACGCTCCGCCGGTGGATTTAGCGGCGCAGTTATCTCCGGTCTCTCGCAAGGAAGCGGAGAGTATTTTATGCGGTTAGGCGTTGGAACTCCGGCGACTAACGTTTACATGGTGCTCGACACAGGGAGCGACGTCGTTTGGCTCCAATGCTCTCCTTGCAAAGCTTGTTACAACCAGTCCGACCCGATCTTTGACCCGAAGAGATCCAAAACGTACGCAACCGTCCCATGTGGATCTCGCCTCTGCCGGAGACTAGACGACTCGTCTGAATGTGTCACACGTCGAAGCAAGACTTGTCTCTACCAAGTATCCTACGGTGACGGATCATTCACAGAAGGAGACTTCGCAACCGAAACGCTGGCGTTTCACGGAGCGCGTGTTGATCACGTTCCTCTAGGATGCGGTCACGATAACGAAGGCTTGTTCGTTGGTGCGGCTGGGCTGTTGGGCTTGGGCCGTGGTGGGTTATCGTTTCCGTCGCAGACGAAAAGCCGTTATAACGGGAAATTCTCGTACTGTTTGGTTGACCGGACGAGTTCCGGTTCTTCTTCTAAACCACCGTCAACCATCGTCTTCGGAGACGACGCCGTTCCGAAAACCTCCGTTTTCACGCCGTTGCTGACGAACCCGAAACTCGACACGTTTTACTACTTGCAGCTTCTTGGAATCAGCGTTGGCGGTTCGCGCGTTCGTGGCGTTTCGGAGTCGCAGTTCAAGCTCGACGCCACCGGAAGTGGCGGAGTCATCATCGATTCAGGTACCTCGGTTACTCGGCTGACGCAACCTGCTTACGTGGCGCTTAGAGACGCGTTTCGTCTCGGAGCTACGAGTTTGAAACGTGCTCCGCCGTATTCTCTGTTCGACACGTGTTTCGATCTCTCGGGGATGAAGACGGTGAAGGTTCCTACGGTTGTGTTTCATTTCGGAGGCGGAGAGGTTTCGCTTCCGGCGAGTAATTATCTGATCCCGGTGAACACTCAAGGACGGTTCTGTTTTGCGTTCGCCGGAACAATGGGGAGTTTGTCGATCATTGGAAACATACAGCAACAGGGTTTCCGGGTCGCTTATGACTTGGTCGGGTCACGTATCGGGTTTTTGTCTCGCGCGTGTTAGATAATTTGAGTTTGAGTTGACCGATGATTTATGACTTCCCAAAAAGTCTCTATGGGAGCAAAAACAAAATAAACAAAAAGCAAAAAACATTGTTATCCATCCATCAATCATCGATTCATATCAAACTACCCATTTAGTCATTTTATTAATGATGATCCCGAGATTGATATATTTTCCTCTCGAGTGGTTGTAGTAGATTCGTTTTAAAAATTGTACTTGTTTAGTTGTTTTGTTTACATACACTCAAGTCAAAGAGAAGTAATTTGTACTATTGTTTTCCTTTTGGAAATTTCATAAAGCAAAAGTGAAATTTTGTTAACAGTCTAGTTTTTTAATTTTGTTTTATAACATAAAAGTGTTCATTTCACTAATGAATCTTTATACCAAAGAAAACAATTTGCAATCCTCCAACTGTATAGTACTTATTAGATTGAGGCATTAAACAACAAATTCCAAAATACATGCTTACAAAGGTAATGAGGACTACGAGTTACATGTTTACCTCAATTATGTCACTAGACTAACTCACCGGAATTGATATAACTACCTATATATAACTTGTTCACAATTAATATATATACATCAATGATGATGATATATAAAGGTAATGATCGATCTAGCTCACCTACTTTATATGGATCTAATGTTTAGTACCCATCGATTAGTTGTAAGATGAAACTTCATTCTTCTCGTTCTGCTTGACCACTCACTTTACAGAACTAGCTACTTAATTTTGTTACTTTATTTTTGTCAAATTTATCAATTTTTGTGCTCATGTGATGGACATAAATACCAACGGTTCAGTGCATCACGATATTTTGATTTTTTTGATATAAACATACATTATGTATAATGTGTATATCGTAAACGACACATGGTATCGTTAATGTAAGGTGGAGGTACGTTCTTGGTGTTTGGCTCTCCATGTGAGTGAGAGAGTGTGGATATCGCCATATCGGACGGCAGTTCTTGGCTTTATGCGTTATATATATAAGAAGCAAGCAGTCTCAATTGTAACAAGTCAAAAGCAAAATAATTTCATCAGTAAGTAACAAATCAATAAATATAGTAATCATAAGTGATTGAGAGAAGTGAGAAACATCCTCAATGACGATACAGAGACAAAGTGCGGCACGTTGGCCCACATGGTCAGAATAATGCAACCACCGAACGATCCACCGGTTTTTATACCCACTCCCTTTACCGCTCTTTCCTCCGCAAATATCTCCGATCACTCAGTCACTTGCGTCTTTGGTGGGAGATATGTGATGACTGATGAGTCAATTTTATGCTCCGCTTATCCAAAAAAATGCAGCCTGCCTTCTAGAAAATTTATATACCATTAGTTAGATAATATAATATACTTTCTCAGGAAATTATGTGACTTTAACATATTGGTCTAAGAGATAAATAGCCATCAAAAAAGAATCACAGCGTTATTGGGTTTTTTAACAACACGTACTGCGTCACTTCCTGACCTTTCTAACGTCACTGCCCAATTTTAAAATGTACGACAACTTTCCGGAACATGATGACAATTTTTGCATTACCGATTTATTCCGAGACAAATGTCTTTGTTTCTTAGATATAAGAGATCTGACTCGAAAGTCCACGAATCTATCATAGTGCATGTGACATATCCAGACAAAGTAAGATTAAAACATGACTCAATTATCTTCAATTATTTTTTATTTACGGAAAAAAATCGGTGGATCAATAAGGCCGTAGGCCCATTACAAAATCAAAAAGCCTATACACGAAAATGACCAATTTGCCCATCATCTCGTTTTCTTCCTAACGCCGTTCAAAACTTCAAATCGGCGGCGAGATTTTCACATCGTACTTCCTCGATCCGTTGCCGTAAAGCAAACCCCAGTGTTTCTCCACGGCGGCTCCAGTTTTCTGATCTTCATCGAACAGAGCAAAGATATACACAGGGACCTTATTCCATCTCCTTCTCAGATGCTCAATCAGCCGCTGGTTAAAAACCCTAGCGTTCTCCAAACTCGCAGCTGTTTCTCCCGGTTCTCCACTCTTCGGCCACCCGATCTCCGATACGACCACCGGAATTTTAGCTAATCCCAAGGATTTCACGGCGGAGTCAACAGAATCCAACATTATGTCGAACAGATTGGTGTATGCGACTCCACTGTACGGATCGACGTATCTCCGTCGCTTGGGACTGTTCATCGGCTGAAACAAAGCGAAGTCGAGGGGAATCGAACGGAACGATTGCTTGTAAGCTAGGTAAGGGTACACATTCACCATGAGAGGTGACTCTGTTCGTTGTAGAAACCTTATGAGCGGTTTCACAACCGAATCAGAGATCGATTTGTGGAACTTAGCGGTCGAAGGAGGGAATCTTCTGGATAGAATCGCGAGGGAATGTGTTGTGGAGACTTTGATCTTCTTGTGTAATCTGTATCTCTTGAGTGATCTGTGAACGTTGACCATAGCTGAGACAAGGTTGGTTGAGAACTGCGGGAGTAAAGAGACTTCGTTACCGACGGAGATTGATGTGATGATTGTGTTCTTGTGGTAAGGCAAGATGAAGTTTCTGATGATTGATTCGGCTTCGGAGAGATTGGTGGATAGAGATGGGATCTTGTCGTTGGGGATGCAGAGGGAGAGAGTGATCCCAGTGTTGGCGAAAGATTTGGTGATTCTTGGATCTAAGTCAAAGGTTTTGACGTGTTTGATTGAGAGTGAGTTGACAAGTGATGGTAAGGCTTCTGGTGGAGGAACATTTGAGCCGTAACGACCGTAGTTGATCCCGATCACTGGACCTGCAGCAAAAAAAACGAACAAGAAAACTCCATGAGTGTGAGAAAGATTCAATTTTTTGATAGAGGCGGAACGAGAATCAAAGAAAGATTCAATAGAGGCGTAACGAGAAACGCAATGAATTGAGGAGCATTGTTTGATTCAACTTTCTCGGGAAACAGAATCGTGTTTGATTAGTTATACCTTGAAGAGATGGAACCGTGGAGGAAGAAGCGATTGAGATGGAAAAGATCAAGAGAATCCAGAAAGCGTATTGCATTTGCATCGTCGTCGTCTTCATGATCATCTTCTCTCTTCCTTTTTCTTTTTCTTACTCGATTTGGGTTGAGTGATTTTGGTGGGAACTACTGTATCTTTGTAACTAACTCATAACTATATAAACGAGATCTTCTTTAACGTAATTACATAAACACCCATTGAATCCGTTGTACGGAGGTTAGAGAAAGAAGGGCAAATAAGTCATTTGCATGGACTGGGGGAGAACCAAGTTAACCGACAGTGGAATCGGGGAACGGTTCGCATATATAACCGTACCGGTTTATGATACAGTAAAACCTCTATAAATTAATACTCTATAAATTAATAAATATTATAAATTAATAAATTTTACTGATCCCAAGTTGGGCCAGTGTAAAAATTAACAATATTCGATAAGATAATAAGATAATAATTTTTTCAAAATCTCCTTATAAAATATGGTCCCAATAATATCATAAATTAATAATTATGTAAATTTATATATATATATATATATATACTGATATAATAGTATATGTTTCTCCTAAAGCTCAATTCTATAGAACAATTGTAATGTTGTATTTTCAACCTATAATGATATCTCTAAAATATTTTATAACATGTCATACAAATAATTAAATTTAAATTTTAATTTTTAGATATGCATCATTTACAATTTGATAATTTGACAGATTATTAAAATAGGAGAATTGATATTATTATTCATAGATTTGAATTTATGTGTCTCATGTGTATAAGTCAATTTGTCTATAATATTTGTAATTTATTGTAAATAGTGCTTTCTAAATATTACAAGTTCAATTCCTAAACCATAAAATTTATAACATCCGAAAGTTTAATCTTATTTTGCTATAGTTGTTCCAATTCATAATTTTTTAAAAATAAACAATTAAAAATATATCTATAAATTAATAATTATTAATTTACACTATAAAATAATAATTATTAATTTATAAATAAATTAATATCACTATAAATTAATAAAATGTCTTAGTCCCAACATTATTAATTTATAGAGGTTTTACTGTAATTGAGTCAGCGTTACTCAGCACAAGACATTTATTAATTATTATTTAAAGACAATGAAATGGATATATTATCAAGACAATTATATTTAATTAGTGAGTATACTTTGCAATAATGGTTAAAAGTTTACAAAAATATTAAATTAGTGATATTCAGCTTGGTGATATTAAAACTTACTAACCAAAAGACTAAATTTTTTATAGTTTTGTAATCTAGCATTGATTTTTTTTTCTTTCTATTATTCTAACATTCTCATATTATATTTAATTAATGAGTAAAGTTTACACTTTTACCCTTTGAAATCAGATACTACAAAACAAAAATGAATAGGTTTAATTAATTTGTTGGAGGGGACTTGGATATGGGAAACTCGAAGGAGTCACATTTACAAACATATTTTGAACAAAAATTCTTATTAAATAATATAGATAAATAGATGAAAACAACCACATATTCTTTTTCCATATATGTGCGCACACAAACGTAAGACTTTATTATAGACACAAGTGCAAAATGAAAACGGAACACATTTTTATAATCCGGCCTTCCGCTAAGTTTTAGCAAATGAGTGAAAACGGCAAAATCAATATTCATGTTTTGAGACAGCAGAGGGTGAAAAGGAAGCAAAAATCTCGGAATTTTTAATACATTTCAACATTATTTAATGCAATAAGATCCAATAGAAACCAGATAACTGATAATTACGTCCATGCATTGATTTGAGATGAAGTTTTATGCTTTGAGCTGTCCAGTACAAAGCTTCCTCCATGGCATAGTCTTGAACGTCTGACGCTTGAGTGCAAAGGATGTCTTGTCCTTGTCCCCGTAGCCAAGGATTACCTTGAAATCCAAGCATGCCAATTTCTGAAAAATATCGAGAAAGTCAATGTTCCCTATTAGGGGGACGATAAGGCCAGACTTCTTTCCATCTCTCAGTTGTTTCTGAGCTCATGTTGTCATCAGTGCGATGCAATGTTTGCCAGCTGTGTCTTTCTTTCCCATCACTAAGACAAGAATATAAAATTATTAGTAGTGGAAAACTTATAAACTTCTTTCCACAAACTCTATTATCTTACTATAAAAGATAGCTAATTCTTTTATCGATAAATAAAAAATGTTTGTTATACTTGGTAGATATTTTATGAAACAATTTATTTGTTGGTATAAATAACATATTGTTGACTGTTTTGATTTTATATTTTGTACTAATCTAGTTGTTTAGTATACGTGATCTGAATTTGAAATTCATTTTAGTTATTTATAATATTTGTACTTTTCATATTAATTATTTTGTTTTTATTTAATTTTATTAAATTGATTTGTTGTTTCCGTAATTATCTAAAACCAAATCAAATAAGTTTAAGTATATATAATTTCGAATTTAATTTTTGATTATTATGTAAGCAAATTTAAACAACTTCCTAAAATATTGTGTGATTAAAATATCGATTACCTTAATTATTCAAACTGCTAAGATTATTATATGCTGCATTATTAGGAAACTTAATATTTAGATACAGGTTTATTTCCATTTATGTGGGTAAATTTGTTTGTATTTAATGGCATCCACACTAAAAATATCTTTTAACCATACTTGTTTGGTTTCGATTTTTATGTGTTAAGAATCAATTAATATTTGTTTGGTTCCGATTTTTTAGTTATGACACATAATATATGTTTGGCTTTAGAGTTCTTTATTAATTGATATCTGTTTGGCTACAATTTATACATATCCTTATTCTGTTTTCAATCGCATTTCATAGTATAAACTTCAATGGATCGTTCGGTGGTTGTATTATTCTATAGATAAACTTATAAACTTCTTTTCACAAACTCTATTATTTTCCTTTGAAATTTAATTAATCAAAATTCTTTTATTTTGGAATGTAATCAATCAAAATTAGTTGTTGTGAAAGTAAACATCTGTTAATATGTATAATACTTTGTAGTTAGTATAAAATTATTTAAATTTTATTCACCAATTTGAAATTATTTAGTTTTATTTATGAGTATGATGGAGCGGGTTAATGTTGGTTTTTAACTTCTTTCATATAAAATGAAGTTTTAAATATTTTGTTTGTGTTTTTAGACCAACCCGCAAAAATATATAAGTGTACTAATATTAATCTAATTCCATCACATACTTATGATTATTTTTAGTCTAGGTTTGGACCCGTGGATAAAAAAAATAGTTATTAAAAAAAATAGTTAGTTTTGTATCTGAGTATGATGGAGCGGGTTAGTGTTGGTTTTTAACTCCTTTCATATAAAACTAAGTTTTAAAATTTTTTGTTTGTGTTTGTAAACCAACCCGCAAAAATATATAAGTGTACTAATATTAACCTAATTCCCATCACATTCTTATGATTATTTTTAGTTTAGGTTTAGACTCGTGGATAAATAAAATTTTTCATATATTATTGTTGTTTTTTTAGTATTGTTATTGATATTTACACAGATAATATTATTGATATTACTCATATGACTAAATTTGATGTATTCACTATTTCAATTGTGCAATAGGATATATATATATAGTTGTATTTAACATCATAACTCTATAAATGACACATGTTTTTTAGTCAAAAAACATATATCATTTTGTGGAGGTTAAAACAATATATATATATAGTATAATAAAATCATACATTATTAGTTTATTTTTATATTTTTTTCTACCTATTTTGACATCAATTGCTCTATCCATTTTAACATAGAAAACATTATACAATTTATGTATAATAGAAAACATGTATAATGGAAAACATGTATAATGCCAAACCAATTATGGAAAATCGAAATTGAATAAGATAAAATACTATAGTTTCTTTTTTCATTAAAATATTTTAAAACTTGTAATTAAAAAGGAAAATAGAAATTGATGTTGTTCAGATATTTAGGAAAATATATATTTCCATACTAGATTCTCCTAATTTATTTATTTTTTAATCTTTTTGTATTAAATGTTTTAATTACAATAACATATGATGTAAATATTGTCCAACTTCAAACCTTTTTCTGAAAAATGCTGTGAAAATAATAATATAGATGGGAAATTTGGAAATTGTTATCTTCTTGTTGGTTCACTAATGAAAATTATTTAATTATCTATGATTGACCAACATAATAAGAATGGAAATTATCCTAATTAAATTTACAAAATATAACCGTTACATATACAGTACTTCCCTTACCGTTTTATAACGTTATCGTTGATAAATATGCTTGTTGTTGTTACGATTACAAAAGAGAGAACCAAGTTAAACCGAATACACCCAGTGGAATAGGGGGGGGG